>NC_052173.1:18770163-18840267 GCF_902713615.1 Scyliorhinus canicula
TCCAGGTATCTGAAATCCTCCCTCCTGCACCATCCCTGTAGCCACGTGTTCAACTGCTCTCTCTCCCTATTCCTCGTCTCGCTATCACGTGGCACGGGTAACAACCCAGAGATGATAACTGTTTATTCTAGCTCTAAGTTTCCACCCTAGCTCCCTGAATTTTTGCCTTACATCCCTATCCCTTTTCCTACCTATGTCATTGGTGCCTAAGTGGACCATGACTTGGGGCTGCTCCCCCTCCCCTTTTAAGGATCCCGAAAACATGATCCGAGACATCACGGACCCTGGCACCTGGGAGGCAACACACCAACCGCGAGTTTCTCTCGTTCCCACAGAATCTCCTATCTATCCCCCTAACTATGGAGTCTCCAATGACTCATGCTCTACTCCTCTTCCCCCTTCCCTTCTGAGCAACAGGGACAGACTGTGTGCCAGAGACCTGTACCCCTGGTAAGTGTTCCCCCCCCCCCCGTATCCAAAGCGGTATACCTGTTACTAAGGGGAACGACCACAGGGGATCCCTGTACTGACTGCTTCCCCCCAGCCCCTCTCACCGTCACCCATCTATCTTTATGCTTCGGAGTAACTACCTCCCTGAAGCTTCTATCTATGACCACCTCTGTCTCCCGAATGATCCGAAGTTCATCCTGCTCCAGCTCCAGTTCCCTAACGTGGTTTCTGAGGAGCTGGAGATGGGTGCACTTCCCACAGGTGAAATCAGGAAGGACACTGACGGCATCCCTCACCTCAAACATTCTGCAGGAGGAGCATTGTACTGCCTTCACTGCCATCCCCTCTAGATAAAAACAAGAAAAAGAAAGGAAGAGCCCAACTTGCATACAGTTACTACACACCTTCCCAGAAATCTCCACGGCTGACGTCCGGTTTCCTGCTGCCCTGAAACAAAAAAAAACTCAGAAAAAAAAAAGTTAGTTTAAAAAAAAACAAAGGCCGCTTCTCCTGTAAGGCAAGTTTTCAAAGTGGGAAACGTACCTTCCCAACAGGCCCCTGGCCACTGCTCCCGCTAAAAAACAGAGGTATTTTTGGTGAAAATATGGAGTAAGTGCAGTCCTGTATGAGTGTGGTTGGAACACCCTGTATTGCAGTGTCTTAATCAGTAGCTGAACACTTATTTTCTGTGGCTTTGAGTGTTCCTTGTTTGTGTCGAGCTTGGATAGTTTGGGCCAGTTCATACTAATACAGGTGCACATGTTTAATCTTCCAAAAGCATTTTCTGCATTAATGAACCTGAGCACTTCATTGAGATTAAAGTAGAAATGCTACCTGAGCTGATGTACTTCCAGTTTGTATTTTAGCTTTCAGTCATCAACCCTACTTTGCTCAACATTAGTATGTTGGTGTTATAACCGAGGTGGACATACCTGTCTTGAAATGGAGAGGTAATTAGTATAGAACATACAGTACAGAAGAAAGCCATTTGGTCCATCGAGTCTACACCGTGACCCACTTAGTCCTCAATTCCACCCTATCCCCATAACCCAATAACCCCATCTCACCTTTTTGGTCACTAAGGGCAATTTATCATGGCCAATCCACCTAACCTGCATGTCCTTGGACTGTGGGAGGAAACCGGAGCACCCGGAGGAAACCCACGCAGACACGGGGAGAGCATGCAGACAGTGACCCAGCGGGGAATCAAACCCGGGACCCTGGTGCTGTGAAGCAACTGTGTTACCCACTGGGTAGTAATCCCCTGATTCTTACTGGAATTGGAATGGGGGGTTGTTTTGAAGGGAAACTGGGCTAATTGGTTCTCTTTGACAATCCACTCTTTCTTTACCCCTCTATATTTGTACCATTGTCACCAGGACCACTGCGGATGCTGGTTCACAAAACAACTTTGGGTGGGAAGGGAAAGTGGATGCTTTTTATAAGTTGTGGGGGTTGTTAAAGGTGAGGGGGGGTTTCTGGTAAGTTTTTGGAAGTAGCAAAGCCTCTAAATTAATTGGACTTTGGGGGGGGGGGGGGGGGGGGAGCAGTGGGGGTGCATGCAGTCTCTGTGTGGGCTGATGCCTTTGTGGTCTGTGCCTCTGTTTTAGAAATGAACACCATTCTGCCAGACACTAGCCGTTATTTTTTTGTTGTAAAGTGGGTGGAAATCGATTTGAAACTGATTATTTTAATCATCCCACACTTTTTGAGCACCAAATTAACTTTGTCATTGGATATCTTTGATTTCCAGTTGGTGGCAGGATCTATAAAGCTTTCTTTCAGTTCCTGAACGGTTTTCATCAAGTTGCACTTTACACTGGGAGGATTGGAGGAGGAAAGCCTTCCTATTTTATTTTGCCATTCTGTTTTAAGTACAATTGTGTTTGTCACGACATGGATTTCTATTTTTTTTTTAGAGGAAAAAAAGGAAATTTGATTTCAAATGTTGCCTGTGCTGTTTGTAGATAATGCTGAGAAAATGACACCACTCTTGTTTGGATTTTGCAATTTATTTTTCTTTTTAATGGCTTGGTGCTTCCTGAATGCTGATTGCGCCAAGTCCTCATTGAGGGGAGATGTACTAAAACCACACAGTACATAACCATTTGGTTTCCTGAGGCTCTTTGATAATTTTCCCTTCCACACTTGTGATGTCAGACTTTTGATGGTCAATGTACAGTAAACTTTGAACTGAAGTGAAATGACCACTTCCAAGGTGGTCAGGGTAGACCCAATTGAGTGATGTTGTCACTAGACCTCTGGATTACTATCCCGAACCCCCGGGTGATGCTCTAGGGACCCGGGTTTGAATCCCATCACTGCAGATGGTGAAATTTTAATTCCATAAAAACCTGGAATTAAAAGTCTGATGGCCATGAAACCATTGTCAATTGTTGTAAAAACCCATCTGGTTCACTAATGTCCTTACCTGGTCTGGACTAACATGTGACTCGAGACCCACAGCAATGTGGTTGACTTCTGAAATGGCCTAGCAGGGCAATTAGGGATGGGCACTAAATGTTGGCTCAGTTGGCAATGCCCACATCCCATGATTGAATTTAAAAAAAAAATGAAATTGTCTACCATTCGGAGGCTGTGGTAACGTGTTCATAATCTTAGATGTCAACATCAAAGTGAGGGCTGTCCTGGTGCTGAGAAAGAGCACTTTGATTTTGCCTCATGTTGTCATTTTAAGTACACTTTAGGTTGGCTACACTAGGCTAGTTGCAGAATAAAAAGCTCCTTCTACTCTGCCCCAACAATCGTTCTTTGTTTCAACCTCAAAAAAAAGTTTTCCTCCTTCCATTGCACTGGCATCCAACTTCCCACACCATCATCCTGCGAGCCTGCCAGATTTTGTGCAGTGCCCACATATTAACAACTGACCCGAGACTCAAACTTGTTTCAAGTTAAGACCCTTGGAGTCAGCAGAGGGAGGCAGCATCCATTTAATCAGTCTGGACTGAAGCTGAACCTGCAGCTAAAAGGGACACTGCAGAACAAGGTTGCTTCACTATTGCAGTTGCCTGTGTAGAGTGACGAGAAGCTGGCTTGGATCTTGTGCATCATCTGTGGGTTTGCAATTTACATTGATTGTAAATGCATTGTGACATGCAGTTCAGCTAGCTGGTGGGGGAAAGAAGAAATGGTTTCTTCTGTATGAAAGACCCTTCAGCGTGGAAGAAATGAAGCTTCTTGCTTTTATGAAATTTTCTGTTTGGGTCCAGTCAGGGCAGCAGGGATCAATGGAACTACCTGCCAACTGGCACTGCAGAAGGGAGACAATTATAGGTCAAAAGAATAACTAATGCAGGCACATGTATCTTGCTGCCTTTTTTTTTTGTTACCGACATTTAGGAGCTAGTGACTAAATATCTAACTTTACAAGCCCCTTTTCTCCATCGTTCTATTCCGCCTTTTCTGTTATAGGAGGGGAATATGCAAAAATTACCCATTTACCGGTTTGGAAGGTTCTGTCTAAGGAGCCTTAGTGAGTTGCTGCAGTGCATCTTGTAGATGGTACACACGGTTGCTACTGTCTGTTGGTGATGGAGGCAGTGAATGAATGTGGATGGGTTCCCAATTGAGGAGCTGCTTTGTCCTGGATGGTGTTGAGCTTCTTGAGTGTTGTTGGAGCTGCACTCATCCAGTGGAGAGTATTCCATCACACTCCTGACTTTTACCTTGTAGATGGTGGACAGGCTTTGGGGAGTCTGGAGGGGAGTTACACTCTGAATTCCTGTTGTAGCCATAGTACTTATAAGGTTGATCTAGTTCAGTGTCTAGAAACCCCCAGGATAGCGATGGAGGGAATAAAGTGAAATCCTGTTGAGTCATGGATCTCTCTCTAGTTGGAGATGATCATTGCCTGGAACTTGTGATGGGTGAATGTAACTTGCCATTTATCTGCCCAGTCTGAATGTTACCCCAATCTTGTTGAATACCAGCACAGACTGCTTCAGTATGTGAGAAGTTGGAAGTGCCAAATTGCCTGTATCTGATCGCGATACAATGACCTTTGCTTGAAAACTGCAGGTGCGGCGACATTGGGTGAAGACAGGATGCTCGGTAGATGTGAATCCATCAGTTCGCACTGTCTAAAGTCAGACACGGAGCCTGGCTAGTTGGGCAGGGGAGAAGACTGCATGTTGTCTGTAATCCCAGCATAAATCAACACGTCAAAGGAGACGGGAAGAAAACAAATTGGGGAAACGTATAAATAAAGAAAATCACACAAAACAAACTACAAAGCACACTTTGTAGCATTGTAATCACTGTGTTACTCTCATGATTGAGATACTAGCAGCTGCAAAGGAAATATGCTGGCGCTGTCTGGGACCAGTACCAATCTTTTAGGATTGAGTGTCCTGGCTAATTTTAGCTGAAGGAGCTGGGTTGCTTTGTCTTTCTCAGTAGTTTAGGAAAGGCGGGAAATGTAAAGTACATCTTTCTGTCAAGTGTGCCTCAGTTATTCAGATTGCGTCACAACAAACATTTATTTTGCCTAATGAGCATCTTCCGATTGGTCTTTGCATGTGTTGATGTAGATGGATGTTTTGGGCGCAATCTGAGGAAATTGTAAAATGTGAAATCAGAGGTGGGGTTGTGTTTCCGCAGGAGGCGTGTAGAGAAGTGTACAGTTCCTGGTGATTTTCATGCCAGTTCATACATCTATCATCGACACACACAAATGAGCAGGCAACGCACTGACTAACTCAAAATGGTCTCACTCAGTTGTAAAAGGAATAAGAATGTCTCTTCCTGACTCGGGAGTTATATTTTTGCTATTGGGCTCTGTCCATATTTGAATTTTTGTTGAGAGATGTATTTGTGGTAGCCTTAAGCAAGATGAAAGCTGTGTTTTGCTGTTCTTTTGATCTCTCATGACAGTTTGGAACAACTCTAAGCCATTCCCCTAATGACATCTTGGAGTTCCCCTCTCACCTATGCCCAACCAGCAATGCAGCATGGAACCATAGAATCCCTACAGTGCAGAAGGAGGCCATTTGGCCCATCAAGTCTGCACTGACCCTCTGAAAAAAGAACCACTCACCTGTCCTATCCCAGCAACTCCACCTAACCTGCACATCTTTGGATCTGTGGGAAGAAACCGGAGCACCCAGCGGAAACCCACACAGACACTGGAAGAAAGTGCAAACTCCACATCGACACCTAAGGCTGGAATCAAGCCCAAGCCCCTGGTGCTGTGAGGCAACAGTGCTACCCACTGAGCCACCGAGCCACCCTTTCTTATCCTTATTAATTTTGTACTCATTGAGGTGAGGAATGGAATCCTTTTGAGGCCCAGTGTAGCTACTTTGGCCTCTGCAGCTGTCTGCAGTAAAGAATTGTACAGATTCACTAACTTCAGAGAGAAGAAATTCCTCATCTGTCTTAAATGGGTGACCCCTTATGAGATTATGCCCTCTGGTCCTACTGGGACTAGTTTAGCACAGTGGGCTAAACAGCTGGCTTTTAATACAGAACAATGCCAGCAGCGCGGGTTCAATTCCCGTACCGGCCTCCCTCCCGAAAAGGCGCCGGAATGTGGCGACTAGGGGCTTTTCACAGTAACGTTGTTGAAGCCTACTCGTGACAATAAGCAATTTAGTATTAGTACCAGCAGCAGCACTAGAGGGGGGCAACCTCAGACTGAAGGGACGATCCTTTAAAACACAGATAGAACATAGAACAGCACAGTACAGGCCCTTCAGCCCACGATGTTGTGCCGACCATTTATCCTAATCTAAGATCAACCTAATCTACACCCCTTCAATTTACTGCTGTCCATGTGCCTGTCCAAGAGTCGCTTAAATGTCCCTAATGACTCTGACTCCACCACCTCTGCTGGCCGTGCATTCCACACACCCACCACTCTCTGTGTAAAGAACCTCCCTCTGACATCTCCCCTATACCTTCCTCCAATCACCTTAAAATTATATCCCCTCGTGACAGCCATTTCCACCCTGGGGAAAAGTCTCTGGCTATCCACTCTATCCATGCCTCTCATCACCTTGTACACCTCTATCAGGTCACCTCTCTGCCTTCTTCGCTCCAGTGAGAAAAGCCCTAGCTCCCTCAACCTTTCTTCATAAGACATGCCCTCCAGTCAAGGCAGCATCCTGGTAAATCTCCTCTGTACCCTCTCCAAAGCATCCACATCCTTCCTATAATGAGGCGACCAGAAGTAGAGACAATATTCCAAGTGTGGTCTAACCAGGGTGTTATAAAGCTGCAGCAAAACCTCGTGGCTCTTAAACTCAATCCCCCTGTTAATGAAAGCCAACACACCATACGCCTTCTTAACAACCTGAGTGGCAACTTTGAGGGATCTATGTACGTGAATCCCAAGATCCCTCTGTTCCTCCGCACTTCCAAGAATCCTGCCTTTAACCCTGTATTCAGCATTCAAATTCGACCTTCCAAAATGAATCACTTCACATTTATCTATGTTGAACTCCATTTGCTTCTCAGCCCAGTTCTGCATCCAGTCAATGTACTATTGTAACCTGCAACACTATCTACAACTCCCCCAACCTTTGGGTCATCGGCAAACTTACTAACCCACCTTTCCACTTCCTCATCCAAGTCATTTATAAAAACCACAAAGAGCAGAGGTCCCAGAACAGATCCCTGCGGGACACCACTGGTCACCGATCTCCAGGCGGAATTCTTTCCATCCACTACCACTCACTGTCTTCTTTCGGCCAGCCAATTCTGTATCCAGACAGCCAAATTTCCCTGTATACCATGCCCCCTAACTTTCTGAATGAGCCTACCATGGGGAACCTTATCAAGTGCCTTACTGAAATCCATATACACCACATCCACTGCCCGACCTTCATCAATGTGTCTCGTCACATCCTCAAAGAATTCAATGAGGCGTGTGAGACATGATCTGCCCCTCACAAAGCCATGCTGACTATCTTTAATCAAACTGTTTTTTCTAAATAATCATAAATCTGATCACTCCGAACCTTTCCAGTATTTTGCTCACCACAGACGTAGGACTGATGGGTCTGTAATTCTCAGGGATTTCCCTATTCCCTTTCTGGAACAGGGGAACAACATTCGCCTCCCTCCAATCATCCGGTACTACTTCAGTGGAGAGTGAGGACGCAAAGATCATTGCCAACGGTGCAGCAATCTCCTCCTCGCTGAGGAGGAATTTCTTCAGCCAGAGGGTGATGAATCTGTGGAACTCATTGCCGTAGAAGACTGTGGAGGCCAAATTACTGAATGTCTTTAAGACCGAGATAGACACAGAGGACCAGACGGGCTTCGTCAAAGGTACACAGCTTACCTCGAACATCAGGCGCCTGCTGAACGTGATAATGACCCCCTCCGGGGAGAGAACACAAGAGGTGATCGTCTCCCTGGACGCAGAAAAGGCCTTCGACAGAGTCGAATGGAAATACCTCATAGAGGTACTGGAGCGGTTCGGGCTGGGAACAGGGTTCACCGCTTGGGTAAAGCTCCTATACAACGCTCCCATGGCGACCGTACGGACCAACAATACCAACTCCCAATACTTCCAACTGCACAGGGGCACCAGACAAGGATGCCCACTGTCCCCGCTGCTGTTCGCACTAGCAATCGAACCGCTAGCAATCGCGTTCAGGGCAGCAAAAAGGTGGAGGGGGAATCCGAAGGGGAGGCAGAGAGCACAGAGTCTCACTCTATGCAGATGATCTGCTCCTCTGCATCTCGGATCCACAAAGCAGCATGGACGGAATCATCGCGCTCCTGAAAGAGTTTGGAGCCTTCTCGGGCTACAAACTCAACATGAGCAAAAGCGAGATCTTCCCAGTGCACCCGCAAGGAGAGGGGGGGGGGGGGGGGGGGAGGGAGGGGAAGGGGTCCACAAATGGAACCTCACCAGCCTGACGGAGGAAGTTAAAAAGGACCTGCAAAGATGGAACACACTCCCACTCTCCCTCGCGGGGAGAGTCCAGACGATCAAAATGAACGTACTGCCCAGGTTCCTCTTCCTGTTTAGATCCGTTCCGATCTACATCCCCAAGGCCTTGCTGGACAAACTAATCATGGCGTTCGTAAGGGGGGGGGGGGGGGTGGGGGGAATGCTAGGATCCCAAAGAAGGTGCTACAAAAAACAAAATCCAGGGGGGGGGGGGGGCTAGCCCTCTCGAACCTACAATTCTACCACTGGGCGGCAACAGCCGAGCGAGTAAGGGGATGGATCCAGGAGCCAGAAGCCGAGTGGGTGCGTGCGGAGGAGGCCTCCTGCATGGGGACCTCCCGCCGGGCCCACGCCACGGCAGCACTCCCATCCCCACCCAAAAAACACTCCAGCAGCCCAGTGGTGACAGCCACTCTCCAATCCTGGAACCAACTGCGGCAGCAATTTGGCCTGACCAAAATGTCGAACAGGGCTCCCATCTGCAACAACCATAGGTTCACACCAGCACTGACTGATGCCACCTTCAAAAGGTGGAGGCAGGACGGGGGGACACTGACAGTCAGGGACCTATACACGGACGACAGGATCGCAACACCGGACGAACTGACAGAGACATTTTGGCTAGCCAGGGGGAACGAGCTACGGTATCTGCAGCTCAAAAACTTCTTACGAAAGGAGACAAGGACGTACCCACAACCGCCACGACAGACACTACTGGAAGACCTACTGGACGCAAGTATCCTAGAGAAAGGGAACTGTAGCGACATGTATGACCGACTGGTAGAAAGGGACGACACCGTACTGGACGCAGCAAGAAAGAAATGGGAGGATGACCTGGGGATTGAGATAGGGTGGGGACTCTGGAGCGAAGCACTGCATAGGGTCAACTCCACCTCCACGTGCGCAAGGCTCAACCTGACGCAACTAAAAGTGGTACATAGAGCCCACTTAACAAGAAACCGTATGAGTAGGTTCTTCCCAGAGGTGGAGGACAGATGTGAACGGCGCCAAAGAGGCCCGGCCAACCACGCCCACATGTTCTGGTCTTGCCCCAGACTTGTGGAGTACTGGACAGCCTTCTTCGAGGCTATGTCCAAACTGGTGGGGGTGAGGGTGGAGCCATGCCCGATAGTGGCGGTCTTCAGGGTTTCAGACCAGCCAGATCTATTCCTGGGGAGGAGGGCGGACGCCCTTGCCTTTGCCTCCCTGATCGCCCGCCGTAGAATCCTGTTTGGCTGGCGGTCAGCAGCACCGCCCAGAGCTGCAGACTGGCTGTCCGACCTCTCGGAATCTCTCCAAATGGAGAAAATCAAATTCGCCATCCGAGGGTCAGACGACGGCTTCCACAGAATGTGGGAGCCCTTCATGCAATTTTTCCGGGACCTGTTTGTGGCCAACGAACAAGAGGAAGAATAGTCGGGTGGCCAAGAATCAGGGGAAAATGGACGGGAATCGGTGGAAGGTAGCCGGGGGGGGGCTACGGGTTCGTTATGGGGGTTTGATGGCAAGCTAAGGCCCAAATAGTAAATAAATGCCTATAAACATGTGCCTCGGCCATATTGGGGAATGTAAAATATGTATGCCGGTTAAAGGGGGCGGCCACAGTTGTTATTACGAAGATGCTTACCTGTAAATATACATGTTAATTTTTGCATGTTTTTCTTTTTTTTCTCTAATAATTTGTAATTTGTTGGATATAAAATATGAAAACTCAATAAAAAACATTTCCAAAAAAAAAGACCGAGATAGATATGTTCTTGATTAATCAGGGGTCAGTGCAGTGGTTAGCGCTGCTGCCTCACAGCGTCGAGATCCCGGGTTCAATCCCGGTTCTGGGTCACTGTCAGTGTGGAGTTTGCACATTCTCCCTGTGTTTGCATGGGTTTCACCCCCACAACCCAACGATGTGCAGGGTAGGTGAATTGGCCACGCTAAATTGCACCTTAATTGGAAAAAATTAATTGGCTTCACTTTTTAAAAAAAAAAAAATAAGGGCGATCAGAGGTTATTAACAGATAGGTTCTTGATTAATCATGGGGCAGCACGGCAGCATTGTGGTTAGCACAGTTGCTTCACAGTCCCAGGTTCGATTCCCAGCGGGGTCACTGTGCGGAGTTTGCACCTTCTCCCTGTGTCTGCGTGGGTTTCCTCCGGGTGCTCCAGTTTCCTCCCACAGTCCAAATATGTGCGGGTTAGGTGGATTGGCCATGCTAAATTGCCCTTGAGTGTCCAAAAACGGTTAAGTGGGGATGACTGGGTTACAGGATTGTGGGCTTGAGTAGGGTGCTCTTTGTAAGGGCTGGTGCAGACTCGATGGGCCGAATGGCCTCATTCTGCACTGTAAATTCTATGACTCTTTTATAGGGAGAAGGCAGGGCAATGGGGATGAGAAACATATCAGCCATGATTGAATGGCGGTGCATACTCAATGGGGCGAATGGCCTAATTCTGCCCTATATCTTATGGTCTCAATCTACACAACCCCTCCTCCTCAGAAAAGCTCTCCTTACCCAAGATCAATCTAGTGAACCTCCTCTGGGATTCCTCCAATGCCAATAAATCTTTGCTTGGATGCAGAGCCTCTTAGTGCCAGTCATTTGGCAATCTATAACTTGGGTTATTGATTCCAATGTTATTAAGCACATTTAAAAAAAAAGTCCTACTCTCCTTACAATGAGTTTGATGTGTCGTGAGGACTCGAGTAATTAAATTACAGGTATGTGTGAGATTGTCCACTTCACTCTGCTGTTTTCGTTTATGCTCCGGTTTCCTCCCACAAGTCCTGAAAGACGTGCTGTTAGGTGGATTGGACATTGTGAATTCTCCCTCCGTGTATCCGAACAGGCGCCGGAATGTGGCGACTAGGGGGTTTTCACAGTAACTTCATTGCAGTGTTAATGTAAGCCTACTTGTGACACTAATAAAGATTATTATTATCATTAGAAGCTGAAAAACAATCACAGACCAAACTCGAACCCTTAGAGGGATATTACTTGACGATTACCAGAAGTTGCATACGTCAACTTCAAAAGTAGATAACTGCCTTAAGCACGTTGGGACATCCAGGGGTTGTGAGTCCCACTATTATAAATAAATTGTTTTTCTTTCCTTGTTGCAGTTTAACCATTTCCAAAGATGTGCAGGTTTGATGGATTGGCCATGCTAAAATTGCCCCTCCGTGTCCGGGGTTATAGGTGTGGTTATGGGATAGGGTTGGGGAGTGGGGCAAGGTAGGGTGCTCTTTCAGAGGGTCAGTGCACACACAATGAGCCAATTGGTCTCAAGGAACAATACAGCACAGGAACAGGCCCTTCGGCCCTCCAAGCTTGTCCCAGTCATGATACCAACCTTTGCCAAAACCCTCAGCACTTCCTTGTGCCGTATCCCTCTATACCCATCCTATCCATGTATTTGTCAAGATATCTTTTGAACGCTGTTAATGTATCTGCTTCCACAACCTCCCCAGGCAACGCGTTCCAGGCACTCACCACCCTCTGCGTAAAAAACCTGCCTCGCACATCTCCTCTAAACTTTGCCTCATGGACTTTAAACCTATGCCCCCTGGTGACTGACCCCTCCACCCTGGGAAAGAGTGCCTGCCCATCCACTCTATCCATGCTCCTCATAATCTTGTAGACCTCTATCAGGTCACCCCTCAACCTCCACCTTTCTAATGAAAACAGTCCGAGTCTATTCAGACTCCCCACTTAGCTAACACCCTCCATACCAGGCAACATCCTGGTAAACCTCCACTGCACCCTCTCCAAAGCCTCCACATCCTTCTGGTAGTGTGGCGATCAGAATTGTGCGGAATATTCCAAGTGCGGCCTTACCAAGATTCTATACAACTGCAACATGACTTGCCAGGTTTTATACTCAATGCCCCGTCCAATGAAGGCAAGCATTCCGTCTGCTTTCCTGAGCACCTTGTCCACTTTCAAAGATCTGTAACGATTCTATGGATTGTATATGGAATTCTGGGTCAGGCGACTAGTTGACTGCTAGTTCTATTCCAGTTGATGAAAGGTGCCTTATGATAGCATTGCTCTCTGCCCCGAGCCAGAGGTGTACATTAGAGCGTGGTGTGTGTCATAGCAAGTCTCCGCAGCAATTAATGAGGGTGCAACAGCTGGATTTGCATTGGGCCCACTTGTAGCTCATTTCCAAAGTGTTGAAGGCCATCGCTACTTTCCAACTCAAACTGGGATGTCACCAACTGTGTTCGGATCTGACGGTCAGCCTGTGCACGAGCTTTGAAATGTGCCCTCTGCTGAAACAATAGGCCCAGATTAAAGATAACAGAGCTGCAAATGTAGGTTAGCTTTTAACAATGTTTTAAAACAGTAATGTTTACCTTGCTCGGAACACTGTGGGTGGATGAATCTGGTGTATTATAAGCAGGAGTAGGGTTTTCCAAGGCTTGATGTTAATTAGACTGTATTGTGCTCCTGCATCACAACAGTCACTAATAATTCATCATTGAGTACTTTTTGAGTGCAAATGGCTAAATGCAAATTTATAAAATTCAATTCTAAAAATCTGACATGATGTGAATTTTTCACCGTGACTTGTCCTTGGCAACTTGTCAGTTAAGAGCTCCCAGAATCGTTTCCCCTCTTTCTTTATTTTGATCCTAGTTGTTGTTTAGTCCTTTTAGTCCCTTGAACCAGGGAAGGATAGGCAGGGAGGCGACTCCCAAGGTAATCATGGGTGTGCTTAAACTCTGCAATCGACTGGATTGCATGTGATCTGTAGAAACAGCAAGCCCACATGAGCGGAATGGACCTTTTTCTCATCCTGTGGTCTTGATCCCTAGGAATTAACAAGTGACCTGCTTCTTAAGTAAGGCCATTTATGATCTAGGAGCAGAAGTAGGCCATTCGGCCCATTGTGTTTGTCATTCAATTAAATTGAGAACGATCTGATCCTAGACTCCTTTCCTGCCTTATCCCCATAACCCTTGATTCCTTGACTGATTAAAAATCTGTCTCTCTCTGCCTTGAACATACTTAACGACCCAGCCTCTACAGCTCTCTACGGTAAAGAATTCCACAGATTCACTCCCCTCTGAGAGAAGAAATTCCTCCTCATCTGTCTCAAATGTGACATGTCTGGATACTGTCACCGTATATCAAGAATTTGATGTGTCTCTCCACATCCACCCCTGCACTACCACCTTGCCTGCCTCTTTCTCTCCCCCCCCCCCCCCCGGCCAAATTCCACCGTCAATTTTTAATGCAAGCTTTGCTTTAAGCATTCCCTAATAGACATCTCACCTAAATGGACACACTTGGCATTGTTGGAAGGAAGTTACAACTTGAGGGGGAGGCGCAGTGAATTTTATAGTTTTATTATTTCCTGTATGAAAGGGGAAGTGTTTGATGCATGAAGCCATCGCTGATATGCGATTCTGGAATGAGATTGGATGCTGAAGGTACACGCCATTTCACAATTAACGTTAAATTAAGCCCTTGGGCCTTTGGTGATATCCATACAATGAGCTGCAGCACTAACAAGGGTGTCAGCAACTTCTGAACAAACATTACCTGATATCATCTATTTTGATCAGAAAATAAAGGCAAGGTAAGAAGCAACATCAAGATTACCTTCTGGAAATAGTAAAACAGATTGGTGACATCACTCTCACATTTACAAATCATGTGAAACCTCTGTCTGACTTGTGTTATTCTTCAGGTTTGAATCAACTGACTGCTTTATATCCAAAGGCTGCTTTGTCTCTTGTTTTGTGGATTTTAAATTCTTGGAGGGGAACCTCTGTTACCCCTTTCCCACCCTGAAAAGACCCTGGGTCACTCTGACCTTCATTGAAACAGACAACAGTTACAATATCATTACATTTGATCAAGATTGGACAGATTGAACACTGACTGAGAATCCTAATTTCAGGAAGGGTCCAATTTGAAACTTGACTTATTTTTTATCTTGTGATTCATTTCACAATCTCATAAATAATATTACTTTGCTTTCCTGTGTCATAATGATGGTGAAAACCCCCCAAATTACATACAGACATATTGAACTTTTAAATAAGATGTGTTTTTAAAAATGGATGTATGAGCCAAAAATGGCTGAGCATGTAACTTCTGAGAATGTAAATCCAGCCACTGTCTAAACGGCTCTGATGTGGGTGATGCTAAGAGAGGGACAATGGAATGGTCTGCCTTAAAGCCATGCAAACATTAACTGCTACCTCCAGTGGAGATAATGGGAGCTGATTATCATCTCAGCAGGAATTCGATCCTGTAGGTTATTTACTAGACCGGTTTGTGGATATTCACCTTGTAGAAATATACACGAGACTGGGATAAAAAAAACAGCTGAAAAATGTGGTCGATGTGGACTAGTGCTGGGTGTGGGTGTGTCAGAGTGTGTGATATGGAAACAAAAAGACAGCAGAGACCCCCCCCCCCCCCCCCCCCCCATTCTGCCAGGTAAAAATACAATCTTGCGCTCTCTCAGATTGCTGACGCAAGCCAAGTCAGCAAAGCCACATCTGAAAAGGAAGAACGACAATTTCTCAGTTAAGCTGCAGAGCCCTGGAATCTCGAAACCAACTGCTTAAGTTAGCGCCACTGGAATCATGAAGCCACAATGTCTCACCATCTACTCCTCACGGACAATTCAAAGACTGATTTGTGTATACTTTGAAAACCTTTTTGGGCTCATTTATTTATTATATATAAATTTAGAGTACCCAATTATTTTTTTTTCCCAATTAAGAGTCAATTTTGCATAGTCAATCTGCCTAACCTGTGCATCTTTTTGTGTTGTGGAGGTGAGATGCATGCAAACACGGGGCGAATGTGCAAACTCCAGACAGACAGTGACCCAGGGCCAGGATTGAACCCGGATCCTCCGTCCACTGCGCCACCCTGCCCTACTAGTTTTTGGACTCATTTATAATCTGTGTGAATATCTGTGCATGCATTTTATTACATTTTATTAAATTGCTGGTGTTTTGTAACTCACTCCAGAAAACCTGATTAAATTGGCCTCTTTAAAACATAAACCTCCATCTGAATCACCTTCTCGGGTCACCCGAGCTTTTATACTACCCATGTGGCATTAAGGACCCCAGCTGAAGATTCCTTAAATTGCATGAATGGAAGGGTTTCATTCTTTGACTGTGAACAGCCTATGAGTGATGCCAGTCTGCATGTGAATACACCAGCTACAAGTTGCCATGATTTCCTTGTTCTCTGACAATCAAACATACCTAAGAATGCTTGTGCGGAGACCAAAAGATGACAATTTCAACCATGGCTGATGGTCCCACTGTCTCACCCAAGGACTGAATTTGGTAACGGGTGCAGTGGAGCTTTGAATGCTGCACACGTATTTACTCAATAGACCAACAGCGTTCTGCCATCCAGCTTCCATTGTCTGGGTATGTGCCTTATCACGGGAAATTATTGACAAGTGTTCCAGTAAAGAGGATATATCCCATTGCCAGAGCTCATAATACGATTATACGTAAAAAAATTCCATAATGCGATTATAGAGTGGTAGAAACGGCCCATTGAGTCTGCACCAACCCTATATAAGAGCACTCCTACTCCGGCCCATTCATTCGCCCTGTAACCCCACCTAACCTGGACACTAAGGGCAATTTATATTGGCCAATCCACCTAACATTCAGATCTTTGGACTGTGGGAGGAAACCGGGGCATCCGGAGGAAACCCACGCCGACACGGGGAGAATGTGCAGACTCCGCACAGACAGTCACTCAAGGTCGGAATTGAACCCGGGTTCCTGGCGCTGTGAGCCAGCAGTGCTAACCACTGTGCCACCATGCAGTCTTCTCAATAATTGAGGAACAATTGCACCTCACCTCTTCTTCATCTGTTTTAAAATTTGGCCTATCCCTGGTGCCCATGCTGTACTAACAATTTCCAATTGGGCTTTAAACCTTGTCCTGAGGTGCTCACTCAAGTTTCATTCATCTTTTTGCTCTATATCATTAGTCATATCAGATCCAGCAATGCCCATGCCTCGCCTTTATGATGTGCTGCTTAAGGAGTCCTGCACACCTTCAGGAAGTCCATTCCCATTTCCGTTTATTCCCTCCTTGCCCCAATCAATGAGCAGGTGATTACTTTTCAGAGAGAGTTGTTTGCACTCACCTCCCTGATCTGTCTATAGATCTCCCTCCCACAATCTGTGGGTTTGTAGTACAATCCCGACTAATGTTCCTTTTTACCTTTGATCTTGAATCATATTGTCTCTTTAGTGTACGTCGGCCCTCGCTACAACAAGTAGCCATGTTACTGTTCCTTCTCCCTTCCCTACTGTGTCCCTCCTAAGAGGAAAAAAATACAATCCAGTATGTTTACTGTCCACAACTGTCCAGATTGCGGACACAAGCTTCTATCTGTGCTATTAAATCTATAACTTCCAAACACCAGTATAATAATAAAAATCTTTTATTATCACAAGTATGAACAAAGAACAAAGAAAAATTACAGCACAGGAACAGACCCTTCGGCCCCCCCAAGCCTGCGCCGATCCAGATCCTCTATCTAAAACTGTCGCCTATTTCCTAAGGATCTGTATCCCTCTTTACCCCGCCCATTCATGTATCTGTCGAGATACATCTTAAATGACGCTATCGTGCCCGCCTCTACCACCTCCGCCGGCAATGCGTTCCAGGCACCCACCACCCTCTGCGTAAAGAACTTTCCACGCACATCTCCCTTAAACTTTTCCCCCACTCTGGGGAAAAGCTTGTTGCTATCCACCCTGTCCATACCGCTCATGCTTTTGTAGACCTCAATCAGGTCCCCCCTCAACCTCCGTCTTTCCAACGAAAACAATCCTAATCTACTCAACCTTTCTTCATAGCTAGCACCCTCCATACCAGGCAACATCCTGGTGAACCTCCTCTGCACCCTCTCTAAAGCATCCACATCCTTCTGGTAATGTGGCGACCAGAACTGCACGCAGTATTCCAAATGTGGCCGAACCAAAGTCCTATACAACTGTAACATGACCTGCCGACTCTTGTACTCAATACCCCTTCCGATGAAGGAAAGCATGCTGTATGCCTTCTTGACCACTCTATCCACCTGCGTTGCCACCTTCAGGGTACAATGGACCTGAACACCCAGATCTCTCTGTACATCAATTTTCCCCAGGGCTTTTTCATTTACTGGATAGTTCGCTCTTGAATTGGATCTTCTAAAATGCACCACCTCGCATTTGCCTGGATTGAACTCCATCTGCCATTTCTCTGCCCAACTCTCCAATCTATCTATATTCTGCTGTATTCTCTGACAGTCCCCTTCACTATCTGCTACTCCACCAACCTTAGTGTAATCTGCAAACTTGCTAATCAGACCACCTATACCTTCCTCCAGATCATTTATGTATATC
This sequence comes from Scyliorhinus canicula, assembly GCF_902713615.1. Taxonomy (NCBI): domain Eukaryota; kingdom Metazoa; phylum Chordata; class Chondrichthyes; order Carcharhiniformes; family Scyliorhinidae; genus Scyliorhinus; species Scyliorhinus canicula. Next base: position 18,787,932 of record NC_052173.1, read on the forward strand.
ACAAATAACAGTGGTCCCAGCAAGGATCCCTGTGGAACACCACTAGTCACAGTTCTCCATTTTGAGAAATTCCCTTCCACTACTACTCTCTGTCTCCTGTTGCCCAGCCAGTTCTTTATCCATCTAACTGGTACACCCTGGACCCCATGAGACTTCACTTTCTCCATCAGCCTACCATGGGGAACCTTATCAAATGCCTTACTGAAGTCCATGTATATGAATGAAAATCGCTTATTGTCACGAGTAGGCTTCAATGAAGTTACTGTGAAAAGCCCCTAGTCGCCACATTCTGGCGCCTGTTCGGGGAGGCTGGTACGGGAATTGAACCGTGCTGCTGGCCTGCCTTGGTCTGCTTTAAAAGCCAGCTATTTAGCCCAGTGCTAAACCATGTATATGACATCTACAGCCCTTCCCTCATCAATTAACTTTTTCACTTCCTCAAAGAATTCTATTAGGTTTGTAAGACATGACCTTCCCTGCACAAAACCATGTTGCCTATCACTGATAAGCCCATTTTCTTCCAAATGGGAATAGATCCTATCCCTCAGTATCTTCTCCAGCAGCTTCCCCACCACTGACGTCAAGCTAACAGGTCTATAATTCCCTGGATTATCCCTGCTACCCTTCTTAAACAAAGGGACAACATTAGCAATTCTCCAGTCCTCCGGGACCTCACCCGTGCTCAAGGATGCTGCAAAGATATCTGTTAAGGCCCCAGCTATTTCCTCTCTCACATCCCTCAGTAACCTGGGAAAGATCCCATCCGGACCTGGGGACTTGTCCACCTTAATGCCTTTTAGAATACCTAACACATCCTCCCTCCTTATGCTGACGTGAACTAGAGTAATCAAACATCTATCCCTAACCTCAACATCCGTCATGTCCCTCTCCTCGGTGAATACCGATGCAAAGGACTCATGAACAATCTCACCCGTTTTCTCTGACTCCACGCATAACTTTCCTCCTTTGTCCTTGAGTGGGCCAATCCTTTCTCTAGTTACCCTCTTGCTCCTTATATATGAATAAAATGCTTTGGGATTTTCCTTAACCCTGTTAGCCAAAGATATTTCATGACCCCTTTTAGCCCTCTTTATTGCGCGTTTGAGATTCGTCCTACTTTCCCGATATTCCTCCAAAGCTTCATCAGTTTTGATTCCTTGTTTCAGATTGGTCCTACATTCCCGATATTCTTCCAAAGCTTCGTCTGTCTTCAGTCGCCTAGACCTTATGTATGCTTCCTTTTTCCTCTTAGCTAGTCTCACAATTTCACCTGTCATCCATGGTTCCCTAATCTTGCCATTTCTATCCCTCATTTTCACAGGGACATGTCTGTCCTGCACTCTAATCAACCTCTCTTTAAAGGCCTCCCACATATCAAATGTGGATTTACCTTCAAACAGCTGCTCCCAATCCACATTCCCCAGCTCCTGCCGAATTTTGGTATAGTTGGCCTTCCCCCAATTTAACACTCTTCCTTTAGGACCACTCTCGTCTTTGTCCATGAGTATTCTAAAACTTACAGAATTGTGATCGCTATTCCCAAAGTAATCCCCGACTGAAACTTCAACCACCTGGCTGGGCTCATTCCCCAACACCAGGTCCAGTATGGCCCCTTCCCGAGTTGGACTATTTACATACTGCTCTAAAACACTCTCCTGGATGATCCTTACAAATTCTGCTCCATCTAGACCTCTGACACTAAGTGTATCCCAGTCAATATTGGGAAAATTAAAATCTATCACCACCACCCTGTTGCTCCTACATCTTTCCATAATCTGTTTACATATTTGTACCTCTATCTCACACTCGCTGTTGGGAGGTCTGTAGTACAATATTGTTACTGCACCCTTCCTATTTCTGAGCTCTGCCCATATCGCCTCACTGCTCGAGTCCTCCACAGTGCCCTCCTTCAGCTGTGATATCCTCTCTGACCAATAATGCAACACCTCCACCCCTTCTACCTCCTCTCTATCCCGCCTGAAGCATCTATATCCTGGGATATTTAGTTGCCAATCATGCCCTTCCCTCAACCAAGTCTCAGTAATACCAATAACATCATATTCCCAGGGACTAATCCAAGCCCTAAGTTCATCTGCATTACCTACTACACTTCTCGCATTAAAACAAATGCACCTCAGATCACCAGTCACTTTGCGTTCATCATCTCTTCCCTGTCTACTCTTCCCCTTAGTCACGCTGACATCATGATCTAGTTCCTTACAGGCTTTAGTTACTACCTCCTTACTGTCCACTGACCTCCTCATTTGGTTCCCATCCCCCTGCCACATTAGTTTAAACGCTCCCCAACAGCGTTAGCAAAAGCACCCCAAAGGACATTGGTTCCAGTCCGGCCCAGGTGTAGACCGTCCAATTTGTAATAGTCCCACCTCCCCCAGAACCGGTCCCAATTCAATATTGACGAATTTTATCCAATTCAAGAGCAGACTATACGGTCAATGGAAGAGACCTGGGGAAAATTGATGTCAGAGAGATCTGAGAGTTCAAGTCCATTGTACCCTGATGGTGGCAACGCAGGTCGATAGAGTGGTCAAGAAGGCATACAGCATGCTTGCCTTCATCGGAAGGGGTATTGAGTACAAGAATCAGCAGGTCATGTTACAGTTGTATAGGACTTTGGTTAGGCCACATTTGGAATACTGCGTGCAGTTCTGGTCGCCACATTACCAGAAGGACGTGGATACTTTGGAGAAGGTGCAGAGGAGGTTCACCAGGATGTTGCCTGGTATGGAGGGTGCTAGCTATGAAGAAAGGTTGAGTAGATTAGGATTGTTTTTGTTGGAAAGACGGAGGTTGAGGGGGGAACCTGATTGAGGTCTACAAAATTATGAGAGGTATGGACAGGGTGGATAGCAACAAGCTTTTTCCGAGAGTGGGGGTGTCAATTACAAGGGGTCATGATTTTAAGGTGAGAGGGGGAAAGTGTAAGGGAGATGTGCGTGGAAAGTTTTTTACGCAGAGGGTGGTGGGTGCCTGGAACGCTTTGCCAGCGGAGGTGGTAGAGGCGGGCATGATAGCATCATTTAAGAAGCATCTAGACAGATATATGAACGGGCAGGGAACAGAGGGACGTAGATCCTTGGAAATTAGGCGACAGGTTTAGATAAAGGATCTGGATCGGCGCAGGCTGGGAGGGCCGAAGGGCCTGTTCCTGTGCTGTAATTTTCTTTGTTCAATGTCCCAAAAATCTGAACCCCTCCTTCCTGCACCATCTCTCAAGCCACGCATTCATCCTGCCTATTCGTTCATTTCTATTCTGACTACCACATGGCAGACTACCTCTGAGGACTGAAGTTACTGTGAAAAGCCCCAAGTCGCCACATTCCAGCGCCTATTCGGGTACAGGAATTGAACCCGCGCTGCTGGCCTTGTTCTGCATTACAAACCAGCTGTCTAGCCCAGTGAGCTAAACCAGCTCTGTATTCCCCACACTCTGAGCTCTGTAGAACATCCACCTCAGCTTCATCTGCTTTTAATGCTCTTCTTCTCTCTGTCTGTTTTCATCCAAGTTCCTTTATTCCTTTAAGCTGGGTCTCCTTCCTGTTCCTGACAACATCCAGTGCCTTCTGTATGTGGCTAGTGGATAACAAAAAGATTAAGACACACTGTGATGGTTCCCGTGGTCAAACAGCTTGGCGACATTCATGGTCCTGAATACCATGAAGAGTTGGTGTGTTGGAAAAGGTAGCATGAGTTTGTCAAGTTAACAGTGCAACTTGTGGATGTGTATACCAGGAAGAAACCATTTCTTTGGGACAGGAGGGGAATAAACTGAGGTGCAGGAGGGAAAAGCTCTCTGTGGGTATAGATTTGCTCCAGAAATTGCACTGTGGCTGGACTGATTGACTTTGTATACCCTATACATAGGCTGTGAATTGAGCAGCACATTGGTGGCCAATAGTTTAGTTGTGTTGTTTTTCTTTAGTCCCTAGGATACGTATGGAAGTAGCTGCCAGGTTTTGAGTGTAAATTGGCCCCAGATTCCTCCGTTGATAAGACCTGTGAAAAGAAGTAAAATTGTGTTTTTATTTCATTGTCCTGGTCAAATTCCAGAGCCAGCAGTATAATGGCTCCCTGGCCTCTCAAAGGATGGAGGCCTTTGATCTTCCCATTTGCCTCCAGGCAACACTGGATTCTGTGGTGACTTGAAGTTGCCACACAGGCACCTCTGCCCTGCCAACATAAATGACCTTTTTAAAAGACTGCATGAGTATGATTCCTGCCAACTTTGGGATGATGCTGGATGCCAACATAAACTGGCTCCTGACTCTCTACTCTGGCAATTGAAGTGCTGGCTAGTGCAGACTTGAGAGATGAACAGACACTTCCAACACTGATGAAGGTTCAACTCAATTTTATTAACTACTTCTAACTAACTAACACACGATGACTGTGGGTCTAAATGATGCTAACTTAAACTAGAGACCTAAGCCTTGTCCGAACCAGTTGATTCTCTCAGCACGCGTTGTAAGTCCGTGCTGGGCTGGATGAGTTCTTGTTACACTGAGAGGCAGCACCCAGAATGAGCGGGAATCATGGTGCCCTCTGTCTTTATAGTGTGTGTATTCTAACTGGTGATTGGCTGCGGTGTTTGTACATGTTGATTGGTCCCTGCGTGTGTCCATCAGTCTGTGTCTGCACCATGATATACTGGTGTGTATTATGATAGCAATATTGGTGAAAGGTCGGGGCTTTGCCCTATTCACCTGTATGCGCCCCCCCCCCACCCCTCCCTAAAAGGCAGGTCACATTAGCTGTGGAAATGTTGCACCTTTGTCAGTGTCCCACTTCACATCACCTTTACATTGTCTGCAATGCCAACAGATTCCGAGTGCAGAATCGAGAGAAGTGACCATCGTAACCCATAGTTCAGCATCTCAACCCTTACCTGTGTCAGGCCAATAGATGTGAAATACAACAGCTCGACCTGACCTCTCCAGAAGTGAATGTCAAGGAGCAAGGTCTACAGATTACAGCTGTGTGCATTAAATGAAGCAGAGAGCTCCAGAGAAGCCCAAAAGGCCTAATAAGTAGAATGTAAATGTGTTAATATCCTTTGCTCATGTTGCATCTTTGGGCATACAGTCAGCTTGTGTGTATGAGAGGTACCAGGTCCTTAGGCAAACTCTCAATCACACCCCAGCTAACGACAGGCTGTACTACGTGCACAGATTTGGAAGCAAAATGGTTAACGCCACAAGATCTTGGCTCATCCTTGCTACAGTGCAAGCTGAGCTTTGACAGTGTTGGAAGAGGAAAGGAGCTGTCAGTAATAACTGATTCAGAGGGTAACCTGGTAAATGTTCCAGAGGAAGCGATTAGCTGTTTATATCACGACGCAGGCAATTATCAGAGTAAAGTAGACTCTGGCACAAGGTAAGGAGAAGTGATTCCGATGAGCGGAAGAGGTGGCTGATGATTGAAAATATATAACATCCTCTCCCAAACCCAGCCAAAGATGATGTGGTCTGGTACTGAAGAGGCTACGCTGCTTATTTTGTGCTCACAATGTTTGATGTCCCAGGGACCTCTGCCCCCCCCCCCCCCCCCCCCCTCCCCCCCGCCCATCTGCTTTGTGTATGATTAACTTAAAGAAGTGGACGTGTGTTTCAGGACTGTTTAGCAGTGGCCCTGAATGTGTCCTGGTGAGTAATTACCTCCAGAGTAGAGAAGGCACTGATAAAGAAATTCACTGAATTTAATTTACCATCTAAAAATAATTCCAACTTATCAGATGACTACGGAGCTTGGTCACCTGAATAGATTGCAACTAAGATATACACAAACTGTTATTTGGTTGTCAATAACTTGAATCTTGCTGAAAAGTGAGACACATTGTCAAAGCTTTTCCTCTTACACTCATCAGGGCAAACACAAGAATGACAAACTTTAAACAATCACAATTTATACTATGGGTGCTGGTTGATTGGCAGTCGACTCTGGCTGAGGTGTTGCCATGGAAAAAGCAACAGGGAACTAAGGCCTGGGTAATTCAAAAAAGACGCAAGACTTGAACATATTCCTTTTGTTTTCAGAGAATGGGTCGTATGTATGAAGCTTGTGGAAAGAGTAAATGATCCATGTTACGAGCTCGACTAATGATCTTAAATTGGTTGTTTAGTGTAGCTATTCAGGGTTGTTCAGCAAGTGCTGCCCAATTGTGGAATCACATCGAACAATAGACATTTTGTTTTGGGTTTTGCAAACACGGGTCTGCTTATTGAGTAGGGTCTGCTTATTGCAAACAACCGAAGGATTCAATTAACCAATCATTGGGGCACAGGTCACATACCTCACATTGCACTGGCACGGAAATTTATACACATGGTGAGCTCATTTGCAAATGTGCCACTGTATGAAGCCATCGACACTTGCACCACGTCGCCAGATGATGACAAAATAGACATAGCATCATTTTCTGATTCTGTATTAATTGAACTTATGATCTTAGCAACTCATGCAATCGAGCTGAGTTTTAATGACATTATGTATGCCCAAATAGATGATATGTGGTCCCCTCTAGGTCCAGTGCTCACTGACATTTTTGATAGTTTCCATAAAAAATGCATTTTTGGCAAAATGAGCCCTAACCTCCCACCTCGTACATACTTCTGATACGTACATGATACGCTCCCAATCCTTGAATCTTATGTAGCCATACAACCCAAATTAAAAAGCAATTGGCTGATCAAATTAAACAGCATGTTCCTTCAGTTGCTTATAACAGGCAGGGTCCAGATCAGATTCAAACAGACCATACTTGTAAAACCCAAAAACAAACATCTACCGTTGGATGCAATTCCACAATTGGGCAGCACTTGCTGAACAATCCTGAATGTGCTAACAGCTACACTAACAATCAATTTAAGATAAGCAGTCATGCTCATAACACTTTGCGGAGTACGAGCTGCCCCACTAGGTGGTATCTCAGTTACCCAGTGTATATAAGATTGGCCAGTAAGGCACCAGCCAGAGAGGAGCCTGGTCAGGATCTATCGGGAAGTGTATATATCGTTCTGGAAATACAGTTTTGTTTCTTATTTTACTCGGCCTGGACCTCCCCGGGCGGGATTCTGTGATCCTGAGGCTAAGTGTTGACGCTGTTAGAAAAGCTGTTGCGTTTCTCGAAGGCGTCAATATGGCCTCCGGAGCAGTGATTCTGACCCCTACAGGGGGCCAGCACGGCACTGGAGTGACCCACGCCGCTCCAACTGCCGATCCCCAGCGTCAGATGGGCGCCGTGGGGTCCACGCATGAACAGTGGGGCCGGCACGATTGTCGCACATGCGCAGTGGGACCGGAGAGATTGCTGCACATGCGCAGTGGGACCGGAGAGATTGCTGCACATGCGCAGTGGCTCCCTTCTCCGCGCCAGCACCGATGCAATATGGCGCAGGGCTACAGGGGCCGGCACGGAAGAAAGGAGGCCCCCAGCTCGAGAGGCCGGCCCACTGATCAGTGGGCCCCAATCGTGGGCCAGGCCACATCGGAGGCCCCCCCCCCCCCGGGTCGGACCCCTCTTCCCCCCTCTCCCCCCCCCCCCCCCCCCTCCCCACAGGTGACACCCGGACCCTTCCATGCTGAGGTCCCACCGGGTAAGAGCAGGTGTGGACGGCGCCGGTGGGACTCCGGTTTTTTAGACGTGGCCGCTCAGCCCACCCTGGGTGGAGAATTGCCGAGGGGGGCCCCGTGGAGCAGCCCCCGGCCGACGCCGTGCCGACCGCGCCCGCACCAATGGCGCTGATTCTCCGCTCTCCGGAGAATCGGCGGACCGGCGTCGGGGCGGCGTGGCGAGATTCCCGCCAGTCCCAGCGATTCTCCGGTCCCGCCCCCCATGTCCTTATTAAAGTTCGCTACAGCTTTTCAAGTGGAAAACAAACTTTAAAAAACATCTGGAGCTGGAGAAAATTAGAATCCTCCTCCCTTTTGTTTAGAGTTTGCGTCTTGGTCAAAGGTCCCTCTCTCTCTCTCTCTCTCTCTGCTGTGGCCCCAGCAAATGTGTCTCTATCTCTGTCATGAACCCTACTGCAGCTGTTTGGAAAGGTCCCTCTCTCTCGTCCACACTTGTGGCCTCAGTGTCAGGTTGCAAATTCAGCACCAGTCAGTTCTCTGGACCCACGCTCACTCAGAGTTGGATGGACTGAGAGGGTCTCGAGCTCATGGGACCTTGACAGGCACGAGAGACTGTAAATCTGTCTGTCTGCGCTGGATTTGAACTGAATTATAAGGTCAACGTGCCAATCCTCTTTTTATTTTAATAAAGTCAAAGCTGCCCCAGTATAACACTTACATATTTAACATTCTTTCCCATTATGAGCTGTATCAGCTCGACAGAATGTTGTACAATGAATGGGACAGCAGGGTGCTGTCATGGTGGAGTAGAATGCTTCACAGCTACAATATATTGAAGTGATACTCTGATTCTGCAGTAATCAGATTCGACCGTCGTGCAACAATCTTTCTCCTTCAGTGTTCTGCTCTCATCTCGCTTTCTTTGAAGGTGCCATCTGATTGGGCTTTTGCGAGCCTTTAGTACCCCATCAAAGTGGTATACGAACTTGACCTACCAATGGACCCACCCCCCAACCTGCCAATTCTAGAAGGAGTGGCCAGACTCTGATCAGTAACAGAAACCCTGTCTAATTCCACTAGCCCCTCGCCCCAGCCCCCAAGAGACACGGAATCCAACGGCCGTCTGCCAGGAACACTTGTTCACCACTGTTCTACCCGTCCCACACTTACTCTTTTTAATAATGATGCTCTTTAGAGTCGCCAAGTATCAAATGATACCATCACAAGGATATTGATCAAAGAGCCACACAACCAGTTAATCAGTTCCAGCTCAAGTTCAAAGATGGTTTATTTACACACAAGGATTACTTTGACATGCAACACAAAACACTACAAGTTAAACTACACCCAACAACTACAATAACCTGTACTTAACTTCAGGGCAACCGGCTCTTTGCAGATGGACAAGGCCTTTGTCAGGATCTTGCATGGTTGGTGGAAGAAGTGGCTGTTTAGTCAGAAGGAGGAAGGTTCAGACCTGCCTGCGGTGCCATTTTAGGATCTCTCATTCATGTGGCACTGCGCAGCAACAGTGGGCACTGCGCAGCAACAGTGGGCACTGCGCAGCAACAGTGGGCACTGCGCAGCAACAGTGGGCACTGCGCAGCAACAGTGGGCACTGCGCAGCAACAGTGGGCACTGCGCAGCAACAGTGGGCACTGCGCAGCAACAGTGGGCACTGCGCAGCAACAGTGGGCACTGCGCAGAAACAGTGGGCATCTCAAAGTGCTTGACAGCCAAAGGAGTCGCCTTTTGAAGTTGTAATATCGGAAACGTGGCAGTCATATTTCTGCATAGAAAGATCCCACAAACAATAAAGTGACAATGACCAGCTAATCCGTTTCAATGATGTTAATGGAGGTAAACTGCTGCCCTGTTTGAACCTGCCCATGTTCGGAATAGTGGCATGGGGTCTTTGACAGCCACCTGAGGAGGCAGATGGCGGTTTAACATCTCCGTCAAAAGATGGCACCTCTGGCAGTGCAGCACTCCACTGGGGTGTCCGAGCTTGGCTTTGGTGCTCAAGTCCTGGAGTGGGCTTTGATCCTGGAACTTTGTGATTCAGAGGTGAGGTTGTTACCCACTGAGGGTGCCACAAAGTCTGAGGCTAACTGGACTACTTGGCCAATGGGACAAGTGACAGGAGAGTGACCAGGGTCTGTGTCCCTGGGGAAAGGGTCAGTTATTTTATGAAGGGGGGGGGGGGGAATTGTTTGAGTGTGATAAGGCAGAAAGCATTGTGACATGGAGAGTGTTGAAAAGCAGTCAGTGGCCTGCGCTCAGACACAGGGCTGTGGAAGGAGCTGTCTTTGGCTCAGCCTTGTGCCCAGCCGCCGTTGGAAGTGACGAGTTGATGCCGCCTCACCCACACAATGAGGTGCGAGTGCCTGTGTCTCACGCGAGTCTGTCAGCCAGTTGGAAACGGCCTTGGGAGCCAAGTCATATTTACATCCTGCCATTTCCTGTCACAGTAGCTCATAACCATGATTCAGAGGCTTTCTCTTTCTGTCCCGGGCCCCCACCCTTCCCCCAACCCTCCCCGCCACACATGTTGGAATCAGAAATGTTTGGATTACCAGGACAATACGCTGTCACGAAACATGCTGATTTATCAGATATCATCTGAAATAAAAAATACAAATAATTTCAGTGCGGGAAAGCGGCCAAGTATCAGCCATTACCTGCAGGAGAGGGACAACCAACCACACCCTGAGGGCCTTGTTCTCCCATCAACGCCTGGCAGTAACTGGAGCAGAGGCACTGAGGTAAACAAGGCCTGTTCCTTTTCCTGAATGATCTTTTAACATGTTTATCAAAGCGAATGTTGTAAATTTCAGATGCAGAGATTTTATTTCCTGCTTTGTTGCAGGAATGTACTTGCCTTTCTGCCGCATTTTAGGTCCTCGTAGACTGGACAAACTATTGTTTGTTAATTTGCAGAATTAAATGCACCGTGAGAGCTTAAAGCTCGGGGAGTGTGTGGGGGCAGGTAGATTGTCTGATGCATTGCCCCCTGCTAGGGTACAGTTCAAACAGCCTTGAAAATCCACTTGCACTTTACCTCACACAAGAATTATCAGTTGTTCAATTAGTTTGTTTCTGATCCCTCACCCACTCTTAACTCTGCCCCCTGCCCCCCCCCCCCCCCCCCCCCCACCCCCCACACATTTGCTGTTGGCTTTGTCCTTGGGAACTAAGGGAACCAAACTCGCAGTCAGCCATTTTGTTTTCATTATTTTTATAAATTGGGATGTCGTTGCGCATCTTTGGCTTATTCGGTGTGTTTTATTTTTGGCCTGTTCAAATTTTCCATTCTGAACTGTCCGTCGGTGTGATTAAGCGGGAGTGGGGTTGACTGTCGAGTGAGGTTTCGTGTCACATTGGTATTTTCCTTTTGTTTAGCCCCCAGTCTCCCAAAATAGGAGGCGCTCCTTTGGGGAATTCCAATGCTGTGCCATTCCTTCACTTGTGCAGTGGCCTTGTGCGTTTATATTTTTCAAATATAAATTTTCTGGCTCTATACATTTTCTCCTTGGATGTAAAGTTTAAAGACCAGGGTCCAACTAATTCCCCTTGCAGCATCCTTGCTGGTAATTGTGTGATGCAGCAATAAGGGTATCAGAGTGTAGAGGAGAGGGAAACTCCAGTGGTGAAGAGCTTTCAAACTGTCGACCCAATGTCACGTGCTATTGCCTGAACATGCGATATGACCCTCATAACTCAGACACCATGGGCGGGATTCTCCGGGAAAAGGCGCGATGGCCCGAACCCGGCGGCAGAAACGGCGTGAATTACTCCGGCGTCGGAACCCCCAGAACGTCGTGAATTCTCCGGCCGGGAATGGGCTAGTAGCACCGTGACGCCATTCACATCGGGCCACCCATCGCGGACCCGCGCGCTGTCATTGACTCCACGCGCCGTCGCATCACAAAAGACCCCCCCCCCCCCAGAGACCCGTCAAAATGGCCGCCCGCCACGCAGCGCTGAGGTTCCAGGAGCTGGACATCGAGGCGTTCCAGGACACAGTGGAGCAGAGGAGGGAGGCCCCGTACCCCGGACACGGCCGCAGGGTCACACCATACCTCAGGGTGTCTGTGGAGGGAGGTGGCAGAGGCCGTCAGCGCTGTGGCTGTAACAGCCAGGACAGGCGTCCAGTGTCACAAGAAGATCAATGACCTTGTCAGGGCAGCCAGGGTGAGTACCCCCCCTCCCCCCCCCCCCCCCCCCCCCACCCCCACCTCCGATGTGCGGCACAGCCCGAGGGGCAACCAACATGGCTGCACCCACCCATGCAGGCTGCAGTGGCAGGATGAACCTCTGCCAACATACACACAACCGCTGGTCCGCATGTAGAGAACATAGAACTGTACAGCACAGTACAGGCCCTTCGGCCCACAATGTTGTGCCGATCTAGTCTGAAACTAAGATCAAATCAACCCACTCCCTGTCATTCTAGTGCACTCCATATGCCTATCCAATAACCGCTTGAAAGTTCCTAAAGTGTCCGACTCCACTACCGTAGCTGGGAGTGCGTTCCACGCCCCAACCACTCTCTGAGTAAAGAACCTACCTCGGACATCCCTCCTATATTTCCCACCCTGAACCTTATAGTTATGCCCCCTTGTAACAGCTACATCCACCCGAGGGAAAAAGTCGCTGAACGTCCACTCTATCTATCCCCCTCATCATCTTATACACCTCTATTAAGTCACCTCTCATTCTCCTTCGCTCCAATGACAAAAGCCCTAGCTCCCTCAACCTTTCCTCATAAGACCTACCCTCCAATCCAGGCAGCATCCTGGTAAATCTCCTTTGCAGCCTTTCCAACGCTTCCACATCCTTCCTATAGTGAGGTGACCAGAACTGCACACAATACTCCAAATGTGGTCTAACCAAGGTCTTGTACAGTTGCAGCATAACCTCACGGCTCTTAAACTCAATCCCTGTTAATAAATGCTAACACACGATAGGCTTTCTTCATGGCTCTATCCACTTGGGTGGCAACTTTCAGAGATCTATGGACATAAACTCCGAGATCTCTCTGCTCCTCCACATTCTTCATTAACCCTGTAATCCGCATTCAAATTTTTCCTACCAAAATGAATCACTTCACACTTATCAGGGTTAAACTCCATCTGCCATTTTTCAGCCCAGCTCTGCATCCTGTCAATGTCTCTTTGCAGCCGACAACAGCCCCCCACCTCATCCACTACTCCACCAATCTTGGTGTCATCAGCCAATTTACTAACCCAACCTTCAACTCCATCATCCAAGTCATTGATGAAAATCACAAATAGCAGAGGACCCAGCACTGATCCCTGTGGTACACCGCTGGTGACTGGGCTCCAGGATGAACATTTACCATCTCCCACCACCCTCTGTCTTCTATGTGATAGTCAGTTACTGATCCAATCCGCCAAATTTCCCTCTATGCCACGCCTCCTTACTTTCTGCATGAGCCGACCATGGGGCACCTTATCAAACGCCTTACTAAAATCCATGTATACGACATCAACTGCTCTACCTTCATCTATGTACTTAGTTACCTCCTCAAAGAATACAATCAGACTTGTGAGGCAAGGCTTAACCCTCACAAATCTGTGCTGACTATCCTGGATTAAGCTGTATCTTTCCAAATGATTATAAATCCTATACCTCAGGACCCTTTCCAATAATTTACCTATGACCGAAGTGAGACTAACCGGCCTATAATTCCCAGGGTTATACCTATACCGTTTCTTGAACAAGGGGACAACATCCGCCTCTCTCCAGTCTTCTGGCACTATTCCTGTAGACAGTGAGGACATAAAGATCAAAGCCAAAGGCTCTGCAATCTCATCCCTCACCTCCCAAAGAATCCTAGGATATATCCCATCAGGCCCAGGCGACTTATCTATCCTCGGGCTTCTCAATTTCTAACACATCTTCCTTCCGAATATCTCCTCCAGCCTACCAGCCTGTATCGCACTATCCTCCTCAACAACATGGCCCCTCTCCTTTTTGAACAATGAAGAAAAGTATTCATTTAGGGCCTCTCCTATATCTTCAGACTCCATGCATACTACTGTCCTTGACCGGCCCTAACTTCATCTTGGTCATTCTTTTATTCCTCACATTAGTGTAAAAAGCCTTGGGGGTTTTCCTTGATCCTACCCGCCAAGGACTTCTCATGCCCCCTCCTAGCTCTCCTAAGCCCTTTCTTGAGCTCCTTCCTAGCTATCTTGTATCCTTCAAGTGCCCTAACTGAACCTTATTTTCTCATCCTTACATAAGCCCCCTTCTTCCTCTTGACAAGACAATCAACCTCTTTTGTAAACCATGGTTCCCTCACTCGACCATTTCCTCCCTACCTGACAGGGACATACATATCAAGGACACGCAGTATTTGCTCCTTGAACAAGTTCCACATCTCAGTTGTGCCTTTCCCTGACAGTTCCTGTTTCCATCTTATGCTCCCCAATTCTTCCCTAATCGCATCGTAATTATCCTTCCCCCAGTTATAAACCTTGCCCTGCCGTATGTTCCTATCCCTCCCCATTGCTATAGTGAAAGTCACTGAATTGTGGTCACTATCTCCAAAGTGCTCTCCCACAACCAAATCTAACACTTGGCCCAGTTCATTCCCCAATACCAAATCCAATGTGGCCCCGCCTCTTGTCGGCCTATCCACATATTGTGTGAGGAAACCCTCCTGCACACACTGGATAAAAACAGCCCCATCCAAACTATTCGAATTATCGTGATTCCAATCCATATTTGGAAAGTTCAAGTCACCATGACAACTACCCTGTGACTACCGCACCTATCCAAAATCTGCATTGCAATCTTTTCCTCTACATCTCTGTTACTGTTTGGGGGCCTATAGAAAACTCCTAACAAAGTGACTGCTCCTTTCCTATTTCTACCTTCAGCCCACACTACCTCAGTAGACAGATCCTCCTCAAACTGCCTTTATTCAGCCATAATACTCTCCTTGATTAACAATGCTACTCCTCCACATCTTTTATCACCTTCCCTAAACTTACTATGTCTGCCTAACACTGTTGCCCTTTATCCCTGCCACCCTCTCGCCCCCCACAGGAAAACCGCGCTCACAACAAACGGGAGCGTGAGAGGACCGGAGGGGGTCCACCTAAACTGCGACCACTCACCATCCATGAGGAGAGGGCCCTGGAACTGGCAGGTGGGCCCGAGGATCGGGAGGTTGCTGATTCAGAGATCGGGGGCACATCACCAAGTGAGACCCCCCCCTACTGCCTGCCCCCCCCCTCCCCCATATCCCCCTTCCCCCATATCCCCCTTCCCCCCATATCCTCCAGCAGCACGGTGGCACAAGTGGCTAGCAATATGGCTTCACTGCACCAGGGTCCCAGGTTCGATTCCCAGCTTGGGTCACTGTCTGTGCGGAGTCTGCACGTTCTCCCTGTGTCTGCGTGGGTTTCCTCCGGGTGCTCCGGTTTCCTCCCACAGTCCAAAGACGTGCTGTTAGGTGGATTGGCCATGCTAAATTGCCCTTAGTGACCAAAAAGGTTAGGAGGGGTTATTGGGTTACGGGGATAGGGTGGAAGTGACGGCTTAAGTGGGTCGGTGCAGACTGGTAGGTGGGGGATTAAGGCTGGTAGGCTGGTGCCATGGTGTGCAATCTGTGCCCATACTCGGCGATTCCCACAACCCCCTAGTCCGTGAACCAGGCGGCTATCAGCCTGTCCTGTGCCCGCTGGCCCATCTGGCCTGGAGAATTCGGGGGGGGGAGGGGGAGTGAGGAGGGGGGGGGGGGGGGGTTGAGGGGGGGGGGTTGAGGGGGGAGGGAGTGTGGGGGGGTGTGGGGGGGCGTCCCTCGAACATGGTGGGGTGAAAGATTGCGCCAATACAAGTGAGTCATGTACACTGCCCGGGTACCGGGTACAGACGGGCAGGATCCTCATGCGGTGGTCACAGACCACCTGAATGTTCTAATCGTGAACACGGCCCTGTTATCCGCAGGTGGCTGCACGGTGACGTGCCTCCCACCGATCGCCCCCTGAACCATGGGCATCCTGGCCACGGCAGCGAAGCCCACTGCCCGGGCATCCTGGTGGGCCCGGTACACAGGGAACTGGGTGTACCGGTCCGCAATGGCATATAGGGCGTCTGTCACGGCCCGGATGCAGCGATGTACCGATGCCTGTGAGATGCCGGACAGGTCCCCACTCAGTGCCTGGAATGACCCCGTGGCATAAAAGTTCAGGGCTACCGTAACCTTGACAGACCCGGGGAGAGGGTGTCCTCCCCCAGTGCCACGCGGTGCCAGGTGTGCCATCAGGTGGCAGATATGGGCGACGGTTTCCCGGCTCATCCGGAGTCTCCGCCTGCATGCCCGGTTGGTGAGGTCCTGGTACGACGAGCGGGGCCGGTACACACGGGGCCTCATCGGGCATCTCCGTCGCCATGGCACCACCACCAACTCCTCCTCCTCCTCCTCGTCCTGGCAGCCCTCCAGCCTGGGCGGCTGCCACCTGCCTCCCTGCTGCACGCCTCCCTGGCACGCTCCTCTATGGCAGTCACTGCCGCCTCCCTGGCACACTCCTCTGCGGCAGCGTCCGCCCCCTCCCTGGCACGCTCCTGCTCCAGCTCCCCCTGGGCAACATGTAGAAGGGTGACTCCCGCCACGGTGGCCAACATTGCTGGGCAGTGACCAAACATAACGGCCTGCAGGGGGTGGGGCTGGGGGGGGCGGGGGGGGGGATAGACGACATGTCACCATTGCCCATACCCACCCCCGCAGCCAGGTACCATGGGCTGCATGGACGCAACTTTTGGAAGCTGGCACCTGGCCAGGCGTAACCCCCCCCTCTCCCCAGGCACGCGCCCCACCCCCGCTCCCCAGCACTCGCCCTCTCCTTCCCAGCACGCGCCCCCCCCCCCCCCCCCCCCCCCCAGCACGCACACTCCAACGGGTCCTGCGTCACCCCACCCCCCCCGCCAACTGCGGCCGTGCCGTCATTTCTCCTGTGGCCGCCCCATGCCAGGCCCTGCCTCCGCGCTGGCCGGCGTCAACCAGCGCGACTGGTTGACGCCGTTAAATAGGTGCTTTGATTTACGCCAGCGGGACTTCGGCCCATCCGGCCTGGAGAATTCGGGCAGCCCTGGGGCCCATTGAGTCGCCCCAATCCTCACCATTCTCCGAGGCGCACGGCGCAATTCACATTGACGGGATTTTTGGGCGGCTGGAAAATTCGGCAGCCGGCGGGGACGGGACCCCCCCCCCCCCCCCAATATCGCGCCCCATATCTCAAAATATTATTTTCTGAAAATATCTCTAATTTGTATTTGAATGACCAGAAGACACAGGAGCAGAAGGAGGCCATTCAGCCCATCATGTCTGCTCGGCCATTCAATGTGATCATGGCTGATCTGATAGGCTGATCAATCCTCCACTCCACTTACCCGCCTTGTCCCTGGAACCCTGGATTCCCTTCCTGATTAAAAATCTGTCTCTCTCAGCCTTGAAAATACTTTTAACAAAATATTTTTTCCAATTAAGGGGCAATTTAGTGTGGCCAATCCACCTACCCTGCACATCTTTGGGTTGTGGGGGTGAGACCCACACAGACACGGGGAGAATGTGCAAACTCCACACGGACAGTGACCCAGAGCCGGGATCGAACATGGGACCTCGGCGCCTTGAGGCAGCAGTGCTAACCACTGTGCCGCCATGCCACCCTCAGATTTTTGTGGTTTATGCGTGAGGACCCCAACATCCCCCTGTGCTGCACCTTTCTGCAGTCTTTCTCAATTTAAATAATATTCAGCTTCTTTATTCTTCCTACCAAAGTGCATAACCACATTTGCCGACATTAGATTCCATCTGCTCAGTTTTTGCTCAATCACCTAACCTACCAATATAGAACATAGAACATACAGTGCAGAAGGAGGCCATTTGGCCCATCGAGTCTGCACCGACCCACTTAAGCCCTCACTTCCACCCTATCCCCGTAACTCAATAACCCCTCCTAACCTTTTTGGTCACTAAGGGCAATTTATCATGGCCAATCCACCTAACCTGCTTGTCTTTGGACTTCTTGATGCAGACCATGAAGCTGACCCAGTCAGTTGGTTCCGTGACCTTTGAGATGATGCCCTGGTCTTGGAGCTCTCGTAGCTGCGTTTTCAGACGATCCTTGAGAGGCCCCGGCACCCGGCGCGGTGCTTGGGTGACTCGGTTTGAGCAATATCTTGTAGCGATATAGGAGCGTGCCCATTCCATCAAACACATTGTGGTATTGCGTGAGAATCTCAGCCTGGAGATTTACATTGGGCGAGGCAGTCGCCGGTGTCGAGGACATGGCATGGATGCGCTGGACCAGATTTAGGAGTTTGCAGGCGTGAGCACCGAGCAGGGATGCCTTGTCAGGCCGGACAATCTCGAATCGTAACGTCACTTTGATTGCCTTGTGAGATACACCGAGCTGACACGATCCACTGGCAGCTATGGCATTGCCATTGTAGTCAAGGAGCTGGCAGGCTGGTGGAAGAATGCTAGGTTTGTCTCGGATGCTGTTGAGGTCCGACTGTGATATGAGGTTTGCAGATGGGCCAGTGCCCAATTTAAATCGGATGCAAGGCTGGTTAACCGTGACGACAGCACACCACTCGTCGTCAGGATCCACAGTGAGGATTGAAAGGCGGTTTGCAGGCACGGTGGAGGCCAGCTCGCACGTGGTGATTATGCCCACCCGATATGGAAACTCGAGGCAGTCAGCATCGGGGTCCGTTGGGCTGTCGGGATCCGAATCCTGCATGCCTTGTTGTACGCAGCGGACACGTCTGCGCTGCAGCTGGGATCGCTGGCTGTTGGTCGGTGGAGCGGACCTGTATAAGGCCGCGTAATGCCCAGGCTTTCCACACTGTAGACATCGCCGTCCTTTGGCTGGACATTGCCGCTCTAAATGGGCGGAGCCACAATTTGGACGTGTCATGACGCTGACGTCAGCACGTTCCGTGCGCCATCGCGCATGCGCAGTGCGGTCGGCCGACGTACACACATGCGCATCGGGGTCTTCGGCCTCGTCGTCCACCCGGTTGTGGCGCGCATGCGGAGGGACCCGGGAAAAGCGTGCGAAACGGCCACTCTCCTCGATGCTCAGGCCTGGCATTTTTGCGATGGCCTGTACCCTTTCTGCCTCGTGGGAGGCTAGATTTGCATTTTCTGCCGCCCAGATCGGGAGTAACGATTCCTGGCATGCTCATGGACAACGCATGTTTCGATGGCGACGGAGAGGGTCAACTGTTTGATTCTGAGGATCTGCTCCCACAGGGAGTCGGACTGGATCCCAGAAACGATCTGATACCGGATCATGGAATCAGCCGTTGAGTCATAATTACATGACTGCGCTAGGAGGTGGAGATGGGTCAAGAAGGACTGAAAAGGTTGATCCTTACCCTGATGCCTCTGTTGGAAGATGTACCGTTCAAAGCTCTCATTCACCTCAGTGTCGTAGTGGTTGTCGAATTTCAGCTGAACCGTCTTGAACTTCGTCTTGTCTTCGCCATCGGCAAACGTGAGCGAGTTGTAGATGTGGATGGCGTGAACACCCGCAGTCGACAGGAACAGCGCGATCTTCCTGGCATCCGATGCTGCCTCGAGGTCGGAGGCCTCGATATACAGGAGGAACTTCTGTTTGGAGACTTTCCAGTTGGCGCTGAGGTTGCCGGAGATCCGGAGTTGCGGAGGAGGTTGGATCTTTTCCACGCCGCTGGATGGCTGTGTGCTGGTCGTTGCAGATTCACTCGAGGTAGATTCGTTAGAGTTAATAGCTCTCTGGTACCATGATGTGTTATCTGTGTTGGTCTAACAGCGACTGCAACTGGATGCAGTAAAACGAGAAACAGGCTTCCGACACAGGAGATGGTCCAACACTGTTTTATTGAACCTGTTGATTGCTGTACATAATCTGCTGTGGGTTGACACTCTATTAACCTAACTGATAACCTCCTCCTGGCGTGACCAGACTAGCTCTCTACCACATGGTGATGATGTTCATTGGCCTGCGCACTGTGACTATCTCCCTGGCCGTGTCCTGTGAGAGAGAGAGAGCCTTAATGCCCTGTGGGCTTTATAGTGGTGGTGTCCTGTCTGGTGATTGGTTGTTCTGTGTCGTGTGTGTTCATTGGTTATCCTGTGTTTCAATCACTGCCTGTCTGCAGCTCATGTTATGCATGAGTGGATATTATGACAGGGTGCTCTTTCAGAGAGTTGGTATGGACTCGATGGGCCGAATGGCCTCCTTCTGCATTGTAAATTCTATGATCCTCACCAGTTGGCATCCCACCTATTTTTGCATCATCCACATACTTCTTAAGGAATCTGCTCTATAGATTGATGACTCACTCGCTGAAATACTGGATGCATTAGTTTTGAACTGACACCTCTTTAAGCAAACGCCATGTTCTGGACAAGGTGAAACAAACTGTCCGGGTTCACTTTCTCTCATCTCTTTGGAAATTGTAAAAAAAAACCTCAGAAATCATATCTCCACCTGCTCTTCCCTCGTGAGAACATTCCCGATTTATATCATTGCTCCTGATCATTACTCTCAGGTTGACCTGGAAAACCTTTAACTTTAAGGAAAGAAAGAGGGGGAACTTTGTTGGGGAGGGAATATATAAAACTTGAACTGTAGGAGTTTAGGAGGGACGAAAGGGTGGTGCAGTGGTAGAGGGGAACACAACATTTTTAGGCGTACATGAGATTAAAAGTTGACATTAGATATTTTAAGTGTGATTTAAAAAAAGTAAAACTTCTCCCTCCTGAATGGGTTGCTCCAGGTGATAGTTGTTAGCAGCAACAGAGATGTGTATAACTGTTGGAAAGTGTGCTCTCCAGGTGGGTCTCCAAGTTTCATCTGGCACTGTGAACAACAATTGCTGCTTGGTACAAGTGCAAGCAAGAAAATCCTCTGTGAATGGGGATGCGAGACCACCAAATAGCTTCGACCAGAGAGAAAGTCAAAAAAACGTGTCTTGCTTAAGGGTCCCAGTAGGATTCCTATTGTGAATAGCTCTCGCCGCAGCTATCTGACTTCAACAATTAATGTTGTGTTTCGACATCATCGAAATACTTGAATGACTGCTCCATTTGTAGTTACCGCTGCGAGTTCAAACTCTTCCTGCCAGGAACAATCTGCAGAACTGCTGACTTCTGACTTTTAACCCGAGGTCATATTCTCTGGATGTTTTCTGTTCTCATTACATTTACTGTACTGACATTGGTTTAACCCCTTGAGAACCACATTGGTATCCCTGCTATTTTATCTGTTGGGTTAAGATTGGGAAAGTGCCTTCTGGGCAATTGTACTGGCAGAGATGAATCCCATTTCTCATTAGCTCCGTGTGTTAGTAAAACCATCCCACTGTGCGACTGAGGAGCATTAATTGTGATTCTTTCCCATCACTCTCTCCCCAGTATGCATTCTCTGTAGCTCAAAAAAGCAATAGTTTGACATGTGGGAGCTACTTTGAAGGTGAAGCAATAATATGACATATAAATCCAATGTTATCTGTGTTATTTATTTATTTATTTTTAAAATTAAGCGTACCCAATTATTTATATATTTCCAATTAAGGGGCAATTTAGTGTGGCCAATACACCTACTCTGCACATCTTTGGGTTGTGGGGGCGAAACCCACGCAGACACGGGGAGAATGTGCAAACTCCACACGGACAGTGACCCGGGGCCGGGATCGAACCTGGGACCTCGGTGCCGCAGTCCCAGTGCTAACCACTGTGCCACCCGTGCTGCCCTATTTGTGTGTTATTTAAATAACCTAAGTATCCAGGGGCTTTGTACAAATCTCTTATCGATAATTCAAGTGCGACACACCATTGAATAATGGGGGCCAACAGATAGCCACGAGCTTGTTTTGCTTCTATCCATAGCCAAAAGTGCCACTTGTACAAGATCCACTAAAGTCATCACAAGTTCAGAGGACAACGATTGTGGAATATTGGGCAATATGCAATATAGAGGGGCAACACTTAAGCAGACCCATGTACAATAATCTCTGCATGCACATTATAACACCACTTGCTGAAAGGCAATGCTTTGATGAAGTTGTCAAAATGAATTTCTGTTAATTGCCCGACTCCTATCAGATCTGACTACTGTCTAAAATTGTTGACTGATTTTGCTGATTATAATGAAAGAACTTTAATAAAATTCACGCCACAGGCCCTAATGGCAGAGGAAGCATTTCTACAACTCACTCCCATCGTGAGAAAGGCCAGTGTCTAAGGAATGGATTTTGGCACTGTGACCAGATTCCGGAATGTGGGAGAGGTGTGCTCCCTTAATTGTACAGTTACTACCAAGTAAAACAATTTTATTTTGATTTTTGAGAATTGAATCTCCCAACCCAGACTTTGTCACAGTCTTGGCTATTTTTACCCCCTCTCTCGGAAGTGGAGGAAACGGTATTGCATTGCAGGAAGTTACACGCAAGGAGCAGTAATTTAGTCGGGAATTCACTGACTGAAATCCCGGCCAGAAAACCTCTTTACCGGCGGTTACACCAGCTCCAAAAACATTCCTGAAAACTGGAGGAAAGATCTGAGAACTCTTGGAGATAAACGAGAACCTTTTTTGGAGCTAATTGCTTCAGTTCAACATGGATATTTATCCTTATTCATTCACACTTAAACATTATTGAAAACCTATGCTATGGTTAATTGGCCCAAAGATATGACAATAGTCGGGATTCTCTGGCTGTGAGCATTCTCCTTTCCTGCCGGCACGCACCCCTATCCATAGGCTGCCGGGCAACTGCCGGGTTTCAATCGGAAACTCCATTGACAAGCGGCGGGAAGTGAGAAACTCGCCGCGGGCGAACGGCGCACCGCCGAGAAACGAGCGGCTGGGTGAATCCCAGCACTGGAGAATCCCGCTCAGTATTTCATGCTGCCTCAGTTATAAGCTGAGGGTTTTCTCCTCTACACATTTTCCCACATCTCTCAGGAAGTGGCTTCCTCACTAGAAATTAAGGCCTACGAGCACTGGGTGCCTTCCAGTAGCTTCCCCAAGTGGCCATTATTCAGACGAGAGCCAAAATATGTGGGTCTCCGCCTGCTATTCAACCATGTCAATGAAGATTTGTTCTTTTTTTCATAGAGGGCATTACTGCTGATCCCAACCCTGCTCTCAGCAAATATCCGTGCATATTACACTGAGTCAATAAATAGCATTCAGGGGGCCAAGCTCTGGCCACATTATCCTCCTTTAGGCCAGTGTCCAGTCAAATGTGCCACCACTACTGCATTCCAAATGAAAACAGTAAATACAGCGCAAACCAGGGATTGAACCTGTGACCTTCTGTGAATCTGATTATTTAAATCCCCATTTGGTACGAGCTGTGGCTCAGTATTGGGTATGAATTTCTCCTCTGAATCAGAAGGTTGTAGGTTCGCATCCCACTCCTGGTCTTGAGACAGAAATCAAGGCTCACATTCCAATGCAATACTGAGGGAGGGGCGCACTGTCAGAGGGTCAGTACTGAGGGAGTGCCGCACTGTCAGAGGGTCAGTACTGAGGGAGTGCTGCACTGTCAGAGGGTCAGTACTGAGGGAGTGCTGCACTGTCAGAGGGTCAGTACTGAGGGAGCGCTGCACTGTCAGAGGGTCAGTACTGAGGGAGTGCTGCACTGTCAGAGGGACAGTACTGAGGGAGTGCCGCACTGTCAGAGGGTCAGTACTGAGGGAGTGCCGCACTGTCAGAGGGTCAGTACTGAGGGAGTGCCGCACTGTCAGAGGGTCAGTACTGAGGGAGTGCTGCACTGTCAGAGGGTCCGTACTGAGGGAGTGCCGCACTGTCAGAGGGTCAGTACTGAGGGAGTGCCGCACTGTCAGAGGGTCAGTACTGAGGGAGTGCTGCACTGTCAGAGGGTCAGTACTGAGGGAGTGCCGCACTGTCAGAGGGTCAGTACTGAGGGAGGGCCGCACTGTCAGAGGGTCAGTACTGAGGGAGTGCCACACTGTCAGAGGGTCAGTACTGAGGGAGTGCCACACTGTCAGAGGGTCAGTACAGAGGCAGTGCTGCACTGTCAGAGGGTCAGTACTGAGGGAGCACCACACTGTCAGAGGGTCAGTACTGAGGGAGTGCCGCACTGTCAGAGGGTCAGTACTGAGGGTGTGCCGCACTCTCAGAGGGTCAGTACTGAGGGAGTGCCGCACTGTCAGAGGGTCAGTACTGAGGGAGTGCTGCACTGTCAGAGGGTCAGTACTGAGGGAGTGCCGCACTGTCAGAGGGTCAGTACTGAGGGAGTGCTGCACTGTCAGAGGGTCAGTACTGAGGGAGTGCCGCACTGTCAGAGGGTCAGTACTGAGGGAGGGCCGCACTGTCAGAGGGTCAGTACTGAGGGAGTGCCACACTGTCAGAGGGTCAGTACTGAGGGAGTGCCACACTGTCAGAGGGTCAGTACAGAGGGAGTGCTGCACTGTCAGAGGGTCAGTACTGAGGGAGCACCACACTGTCAGAGGGTCAGTACTGAGGGAGTGCCGCACTGTCAGAGGGTCAGTACTGAGGGTGTGCCGCACTCTCAGAGGGTCAGTACTGAGGGAGTGCCGCACTGTCAGAGGGTCAGTACTGAGGGAGTGCTGCACTGTAAGAGGGTCAGTACTGAGGGAGTGCTGCACTGTCAGAGGGTCAGTACTGCGGGAGTGCTGTACTGTCAGAGGGTCAGTACTGAGGGAGTGCCGCACTGTCAGAGGGTCAGTACTGAGGGAGTGCCGCCCTGTCAGAGGGTCAGTACTGAGGGAGTCCCACACTGTCAGAGGGTCAGTACTGAGGGAGTGCCGCACTGTCAGAGGGTCAGTACTGAGGGAATGCTGCACTGTCAGAGGATCAGTACTGAGGGAGTGCTGCACTGTCAGAGGGTCAGTACTGAGGGAGTGCCACACTGTCAGAGGGTCAGTACTGAGGGAGTGCTGCACTGTCAGAGGGTCAGTACTGAGGGAGTGCTGCACTGTCAGAGGGTCAGTACTGAGGGAGTGCCACACTGTCAGAGGGTCAGTACTGAGGGAGCACCGCACTGTCAGAGGGTCAGTACTGAGGGAGTGCCGCACTGTCAGAGGGTCAGTACTGAGGGTGTGCCGCACTCTCAGAGGGTCAGTACTGAGGGAGTGCCGCACTGTCAGAGGGTCAGTACTGAGGGAGTGCAGCACTGTCAGAGGGTCAGTACTGAGGGAGTGCCGCACTGTCAGAGGGTCAGTACTGAGGGAGTGCCGCACTGTCAGAGGGTCAGTACTGAGGGTGTGCCGCACTCTCAGAGGGTCAGTACTGAGGGAGTGCCGCACTGTCAGAGGGTCAGTACTGAGGGAGTGCTGCACTGTAAGAGGGTCAGTACTGAGGGAGTGCTGCACTGTCAGAGGGTCAGTACTGAGGGAGTGCTGTACTGTCAGAGGGTCAGTACTGAGGGAGTGCCGCACTGTCAGAGGGTCAGTACTGAGGGAGTGCCGCCCTGTCAGAGGGTCAGTACTGAGGGAGTCCCACACTGTCAGAGGGTCAGTACTGAGGGAGTGCCGCACTGTCAGAGGGTCAGTACTGAGGGAATGCTGCACTGTCAGAGGATCAGTACTGAGGGAGTGCTGCACTGTCAGAGGAAGGACTGTACTGAGGGAGTGCCGCACTGTCAGAGGGTCAGTACTGAGGGAGTGCCGCACTGTCAGAGGGTCAGTACTGAGGGAGTGCCGCACTGTCAGAGGGTCAGTACTGAGGGAGTGCTACACTGTCAGCGGGTCAGTACTGAGGGAGTGCCGCACTGTCAGAGGGTCAGTACTGAGGGAGAGCCGCACTGTCAGAGGATCAGTACTGAGGGAGTGCTGCACTATCAGAGGAGGGACTGTACTGAGGGAGTGCCGCACTGTCAGAGGGGTCAGTACTGAGGGGATGCTGCACTGTCAGAGGGTCAGTACTGAGGGAGTGCCGCACTGTGAGAGGGTCAGTACTGAGGGAGTGCTGCACTGTCAGAGGGTCAGTACTGAGGGAGTGCTGCACTGTCAGAGGGTCAGTACTGAGTGAGTGCTGCACTGTCAGAGGGTCAGTACTGAGGGAGTGCCGCACTGTCAGAGGGTCAGTACTGAGTGAGTGCTGCACTGTCAGAGGGTCAGTACTGAGGGAGTGCCGCACTGTCAGAGGGTCAGTACTGAGGGAGTGCTGCACTGTCAGAGGGTCAGTACTGAGGGAGTGCCGCACTGTCAGAGGGTCAGTACTGAGGGAGTGCTGCACTGTCAGAGGGTCAGTACTGAGGGAGTGCCGCACTGTCAGAGGCTCAGTACTGAGGGAGTGCTGCACTGTCAGAGGGTCAGTACTGAGGGAGTGCCGCACTGTCAGAGGGTCAGTACTGAGGGAGTGCTGCACTGTCAGTGAGTCAGTACTGAGGGAGTGCCGCACTGTCAGAGGGTCAGTACTGAGGGAGTGCTGCACTGTCAGAGGGTCAGTACTGAGGGAGTGCCGCATTGTTAGAGGGTCAGTACTGAGGGAGTGCTGCACTACCAGAGGAGGGACTGTACTGAGGGAGCGCCGCATCATTTCAGATGTTAAACTGAGACTACAACCCCCCCCGCCCCCCCGCTCAAGTGGACAGAGGCAGCACCTTCCAAACCCATGACCGCTCCCATGTGGGAGGACAAGGATAGCAGGTACCTTGGGCCCCCACCAGATGGAGATTGCTCTCTGAGGCACGCGACATCCTAACTGTTCCTTCACTGTCACTGGGTGAAAATGCTGGAGCTCCCTCTGTGACTGCACAGTGGGTGCACTGTGACTGCAGGGTTTCAAACTCAGCACCAGCATCGCAAACTACTGCTCTCCTGTGGGAAAGCCTCTGCTCTTGGGGAGAACTTACAGTTGGAGAAGGGGAGGGATTGGTGGCCGAGACTCCATTTTGCTGCTTCTACACCTGGTATTTGGAGAATATTTCTGCACCTGCAGCTCACCATCACCTACTTAGGGCAATTATTGATGCGCAGTAAATGCTGAGACAGCCACGCCTGCATCCCGTAAAAATGTATTTCATAAAATACCGCACCAGAGTGAGAGTATTGCCCCTGTCAGTGTATGCCAGCAAGAAGCCCACACCAGGATCAGGCTAGTCTGGTCTCGGCCTGGGGCTACTGGACTACAGACTACCGTCAGCCCCTTGTCAGGGGCCCCCATTCAGAACCAGTGTGCTGGAGACAGGCAGGTTGTTGTTGTAATCACTAACAGTGTGCTCCCCCCACCCCTGATAAACACGTGATAATATGCATGTGTGCCTGTGTGTGGGTGGGTGTGTGGGTGTGTGTGAGTGGGTGTGTGTGGGTGTCTGCGTGGATGTGTGTGTGTGCGTGTAACGCTGTGAAGGGGGCACGTGCTGTGTATATTCTCACCTGCTGGGACAGGGGCTGCATATATTCTCACCAACACGGACAGGTGCTGCGTATATTCTCACCTGCTGGGGCAGGTGCTGCGTATATTCTCACCTGCTGGGGCAGGAGACTCTGTATATTCTCACCAGCTGGGGCAGGTGCTGCGTACATTCTCACCAGCTTGAAATGAAATGAAATGAAAATCGCTTATTGTCACGAGTAGGCTTCAACTAAGTTACTGTGAAAAGCCCCTAGTCGCCACATTCCGGCACCTGTCCGGGGAGGCTGGTACGGGAATCGAACCGTGCTGCTGGCCTGCTTGGTCTGCTTTAATAGCCAGCGATTTAGCCCAGTGAGCTAAACCAGCCCCTTGGGACAGGTGTTGCATATATTCTCACCTGCTGGGACAGGTGTTGTGTATACTCTTACCAGCTGGGGCACGTGATGTGTATATTGTCACCTTCTGGGACAGGTGCTGCCTTAACTCTCACCTGCTGGGACATGCCTTGCCTATATTCTCACCTGTTTGCCCAGGTGCAAGCTATATTCTCAGCTGCTTGCACAGGTGCTGGCTATATTCTCACCTGCTGGGACAGGTGCTGGCTATATT
The DNA here is from genome assembly GCF_902713615.1 of Scyliorhinus canicula. Taxonomy (NCBI): domain Eukaryota; kingdom Metazoa; phylum Chordata; class Chondrichthyes; order Carcharhiniformes; family Scyliorhinidae; genus Scyliorhinus; species Scyliorhinus canicula. The sequence goes on from NC_052173.1 coordinate 18,815,510, forward strand.
CTCACCTGTTTGCCCAGGTGCTGGCTATATTCTCACCTGCTGGGACAGGCGCTGGCTATATTCTCACCTGTTTGCCCAGGTGCTGGCTATATTCTCACCTGCTGGGACAAGTGCTGGCTATATTCTCACCTGCTGGGACAGGTGCTGGCTATATTCTCACCTGTTTGCCCAGGTGCTGGCTATATTCTCACCTGTTTGCACAGGTGCTGGCTATATTCTCACCTGTTTGCACAGGTGCTGGCTATATTCTCACCTGTTTGCCCAGGTGCTGGCTATATTCTCACCTGCTGGGACAGGTGCTGGCTATATTCTCACCTGCTGGGACAGGTGCTGGCTATATTCCCACTTGCTGGGACAGGTGCTGGCTATATTCTCACCTGTTTGCCCAGGTGCTGGCTATATTCTCACCTGTTTGCCCAGGTGCTGGCTATATTCTCACCTGTTTGCCCAGGTGCTGGCTATATTCTCACCTGTTTGCCCAGGTGCTGGCTATATTCTCACCTGTTTGCCCAGGTGCTGGCTATATTCTCACCTGCTGGGACAGGTGCTGGCTATATTCTCACCTGCTGGGACAGGTGCTGGCTATATTCTCACCTGCTGGGACAGGTGCTGGCTATATTCTCACCTGCTGGGACAGGTGCTGGCTATATTCCCACTTGCTGGGACAGGTGCTGGCTATATTCTCACCTGTTTGCCCAGGTGCTGGCTATATTCTCACCTGTTTGCCCAGGTGCTGGCTATATTCTCACCTGTTTGCCCAGGTGCTGGCTATATTCTCACCTGCTGGGACAGGTGCTGGCTATATTCTCACCTGCTGGGACAGGTGCTGGCTATATTCTCACCTGTTTGCCCAGGTGCTGGCTATATTCTCACCTGCTGGGACAGGTGCTGCGCATATTCTCACCTGCTGGGACAGGTGCTGGCTATATTCTCACCTGCTGGGACAGGTGCTGCGTATATTCTCACCTGCTTGCACAGGTGCTGCGTATATTCTCACCTGTTTGCACAGGTGCTGCGCATATTCTCACCTGCTGGGACAGGTGCTGGCTATATTCCCACTTGCTGGGACAGGTGCTGCGTATATTCTCACCTGCTTGCACAGGTGCTGCGTATATTCTCACCTGTTTGCACAGGTGCTGCGCATATTCTCACCTGCTGGGACAGGTGCTGGCTATATTCTCACTTGCTGGGACAGGTGCTGCCTATATTCTCACCTGTTTGCCCAGGTGCTGGCTATATTCTCACCTGCTGGGACAGGTGCTGGCTATATTCTCACCTGTTTGCCCAGGTGCTGGCTATATTCTCACCTGTTTGCACAGGTGCTGTGCATATTCTCACCTGCTGGGACAGGTGCTGCGTATATTCTCACCTGCTTGCACAGGTGCTGCGTATATTCTCACCTGTTTGCACAGGTGCTGCGCATATTCTCACCTGCTGGGACAGGTGCTGGCTATATTCCCACTTGCTGGGACAGGTGCTGGCTATATTCTCACCTGTTTGCCCAGGTGCTGGCTATATTCTCACCTGCTTGCACAGGTGCTGTGCATATTCTCACCTGCTGGGACAGGTGCTGGCTATATTCTCACCTGCTTGCACAGGTGCTGGCTATATTCTCACCTGCTTGCACAGGTGCTGGCTATATTCTCACCTGTTTGCCCAGGTGCTGGCTATATTCTCACCTGTTTGCACAGGTGCTGTGCATATTCTCACCTGCTTGCACAGGTGCTGGCTATATTCTCACCTGCTTGCACAGGTGCTGGCTATATTCTCACCTGTTTGCCCAGGTGCTGGCTATATTCTCACCTGTTTGCACAGGTGCTGTGCATATTCTCACCTGCTTGCACAGGTGCTGGCTATATTCTCACCTGCTTGCACAGGTGCTGGCTATATTCTCACCTGCTTGCACAGGTGCTGCCTTAACTCTCATCTGCTGGGGCATGACTTGCCTACATTCTCACCTGCTGGGACTTTTGCTGCGTATATTCTCAACTGCTGTGGCAGGTTCTGCGTATATTCTCACTTGTTGGGACAGGGGCTCCCTATATTCACACCTGCTGGGTCAGGTGCTGCCTCTACTCTCACCTGCTGGGACAGGGGCTGCCTCTACTCTCACCTGCTGGGGCCACTGCTGCCTCTACTCTCACCTGCTGGGACAGGGGCTGTGTGTATTTTCACCTGCTGGGGCAGGAACTGTGCATGTTCCCACTTGCTGGGACAGGTGCTGCATTTATTCACACCTGCTCAGACAGGTGCTGTGTATATTCTCACCTGCTGGTGCAGGTTGTGTGTATATTCTCACCTGCTGGGACCCCTGCTGCCTATACTCTCATCTGCTGGGACCGGTGCTGCATATATTCTCACCTGCTGGAACAGATGCTGCGTATATTCTCACCTGCTGGAACAGATGCTGCGTATATTCTCACCTGCTGGAACAGATGCTGCGTATATTCTTACCTGCTGGGACTGGTGCTGCGTATATTCTCATCTGCTGGAACAGATGCTGCGTATATTCTTACCTGCTGGGACTGGTGCTGCGTATATTCTCATCTGCTGGAACAGATGCTGCGTATATTCTTACCTGCTGGGACTGGTGCTGCGTATATTATCACCTGCTGGGGTTGGCACTGTGTATATTCTCGCCTGCTGGGACAGATGCTGCGTATATTCTCACCTGCTGGGACAGGTGCTGCATATATTCTCACCTCCTGGGGCAGGTGCTGTACATTGTCACCTGTTAATCAAAACGTTTAACACGACGATTACATTAAAATGATCTATGTTGGTTTGATGTGCCGTGTGTTTGTACCTGTCGTGCTGTAGGTATCGTTCTGAGTGACACTACAGACTCTTGGATAGATTAGTGGAGATAAAGAATTTGGAAGGAATAATTGGTGCCATTCTGGATGGATGTGTGAAGGAACATTAAATATCCTTCCTCATCTGTAATTATCCCCTGTCACTGGGTTCGTCACACACTCTGCTTTGCGATTAGGCTGATCCAGGCACTTCCCAACAGGGATGTGGGAAAATAAATCCCAGGATATACCATCCCGTACATTGCTGCTGTGCCCTGGTCACAGAGCACCATTGCCGGAGATGTGGGAACAGGTCAGTTGCCAATCCCTTTGGCCAGGCTGTTATTACAATAATATCAGTTATTGATGGATGTACAATGGATAATCTTCAGTGACATATTATCAATGACCTTGAGTGATGTTTTCTTGATGTAAGAGGCATTTAATCTGAATCGGAGGGATTAATGATTGAAGTGGGTTTCTAACTGGCTCAGTACCTACCTGTATTACCTGATAAAGCTATACTCAGCCACATGACCCAGCCTTAACTCCTTGTCTATGCTGAACTCAGAGATGGGAGGCACGGGTGGGTGAGGGCTGGCAAATGGCTACAATGGGCCTTAGTGTCTCTGAGCTGGGCGATCAGTTGTGTTTCCGACACCTGATCCCGTGTGTGGTGTGTGGGTGTCTTGTGTGATGGTGTGTGGATGTTCTGTGTGTTGTGTGTGGTGTGTGTGTGTGTGTGTGTGTATTGGATTATAATATGACATGGCTCAGTGATGCCTTCTACAGTAAAATAGTTTGGTGGTCATCTGTCCAGACTGACACCAGAAGAATGGCCACTTGAGTAGAGAGGGCAATCCCAGCAAAATCAGCATTCCACAGCTGGGGGTGGGAGTTTGGTGGAAAGAAAAGTGTTTTTTGCAAAATAAAATACTAAACAAGTACCATTGACATTCAATGTGCTGTGAGCTGAATTTAAGCCTTGTGTGAATTGACAGACAGACCACGTTCAATCTGCTCAGACACTGCCCACTGGGGTCACAATCGGCCTCGACATGCAGACACAACGTACTCTCGCAATCTACCCACAGCACATTGACTGAGGCCAGAATCAGGCCATACTTTAGACTGACCCACTGCACAGAAGGACTTCTTTTGTTCCATGGTGTTGGAGAATGCATTGTTAACTTTCCTGCATTGCAAAGTAGAGAGGCTCAAGTGATTATATATCTTAAAGGGCAACTTCAGGCATGTTGTCAGCTGAGTTTATTTGATCAATGGGGTTGTACCTTTTACACAGGGTGTGGAGTCTCTGAGGTAAGACGTACCCTGCAAAATTCATCAGTGAAATTGATAAGAATCTACTGCTTGCCCTATTAGCATGTGACACGATGTATTTCGATGCGATTCCGCAGACTCTGTTGAAGCCACTGTATCACCAAAAGGGGCTGTGTTAAAATAGGAGACAATGGAAATAAAAGCAAATGACAGCAGATGCTGGAATCTGGAACAAACACAGAAAATACTGGACAATCTCGGCAAGTCTGACAGCATAGAATTTACAGTGCTGAAGGAGGCCGTTCGGCCCATCGAGTCTGCACTGGCACTTGGAAAGAGCACCCTACCCAAACCCACACCTCCACCCTATCCCCGTAACCCAGTAACCCCACTTAACCTTTCTGGACACTAAGATCAATTTATCATGGCCAATCCACCTAACAGCACGTTTTTCGGGACTTGTGGGAGGAAACCGGAGCACCCGGAGGAAACCCACGCAGACACGGGGAGAACGTGCAGACTCCGCACAGACAGTGACCCAGCAGGGAATCGAACCTGGGACCCTGGAGCTGTGAAGCAACTGTGCTAACCACTGTGCTACTTCTGTGGAGATAGAAGGGAGCAAACGTTTCGAGTCTGGATGACTCTTTGTCAAAGGAAGTTTGTCCCAACCTGGCAAATATTCATTGCCTAATATGGAAAATCGCCATTTTGGATGCTATTGTCGGCTGATGGGAGATGTTGAGGAATTTCATGGGATCCCTCCAACTTTACAAAATTTCTTGACGCAAAGCATAGAACTGTTTGCCATTCTCAAAGAGCGCTCCAGGCTAACTCTCATCACCTTGATCCAAACAGAAAATGGGTTGGGAAGGAGTGAAAGTGGGAAGAGCAAAATATTGAGGGGAGCGGGAGATTTGTGTTTTGCTCGAGAATGGCCTGTTGGGGGGAAGGAAAGAGAGAAATGGGGACAAATGATTCGTGTTGTGAAAAATCATGGCAGCTGGAGGAAAACATGGCATAGAATTTAATACTATTGACATAACATTTAATTATCACTTCAAAATCATCAGATTATACCGAAAGGGCAGCAGGGTAGCATGGTGGTTGGCATAAATGCTTCACAGCTCCAGGGTCCCAGGTTCGATTCCCGGCTGGGTCACTGTCTGTGTGGAGTCTGCACGTCCTCCCCGTGTGTGCGTGGGTTTCCTCCGGGTGCTCCGGTTTCCTCCCACAGTCCAAAGATGTGCGGGTTAGGTGGATTGGCCATGCTAAATTGCCCGTAGTGTCCTAATAAAAGTAAGGTTAAGGGGGGGTTGTTCGGTTACGGGTATAGGGTGGATACGTGGGTTTGAGTAGGGTGATCATTGCTCGGCACAACATCGAGGGCCGAAGGGCCTGTTCTGTGCTGTACTGTTCTATGTTCTATGAAAGGTTGAAGCATTTTCTTTTAGAAAACATAGTCCAGAATTCTCCGCTCATTGTGACACTCCTTTCCCGCAGGTAGCGTGTCCCTACCCACGGGTAGCTTATCCCTACCCACAGGTAGCGTATCCCTACCCACGGGTAGCGTGTCCCTACCCACAGGTAGCGTATCCCTACCCACGGGTAGCGTGTCCCTACCCACAGGTAGCGTGTCCCTACCCACGGGTAGCGTATCCCTACCCACGGGTAGCGTGTCCCTACCCACGGGTAGCGTGTCCCTACCCACGGGTAGCGTGTCCCTACCCACGGGTAGCGTATCCCTACCCACAGGTTGCGTATCCCTACCCACGGGTAGCGTATCCCTACCCACAGGTTGCGTATCCCTACCCACGGGTAGCGTGTCCCTACCCACGGGTAGCGTGTCCCTACCCACGGGTAGCGTGTCCCTACCCACGGGTAGCGTGTCCCTACCCACGGGTAGCGTGTCCCTACCCACGGGTAGCGTGTCCCTACCCACAGGTAGCGTATCCCTACCCACAGGTAGCGTATCCCTACCCACAGGTAGCGTATCCCTACCCACGGGTAGCGTGTCCCTACCCACAGGTTGCGTATCCCTACCCACGGGTAGCGTATCCCTACCCACAGGTTGCGTATCCCTACCCACGGGTAGCGTGTCCCTACCCACGGGTAGCGTGTCCCTACCCACGGGTAGCGTGTCCCTACCCACGGGTAGCGTGTCCCTACCCACGGGTAGCGTGTCCCTACCCACAGGTAGCGTATCCCTACCCACAGGTAGCGTATCCCTACCCACAGGTAGCGTATCCCTACCCACGGGTAGCGTGTCCCTACCCACAGGCGTCCCACCAGGTGGTTACAATGGGAAATTCCATTGGCAAGTGACGGACAACATGGTGGTGCAGTGGGCAGCACAGCGGTGCAGTGGCACTGCTGCCTCACAGCACCAGGGTCCCAGGTTCGATTCCCCACTGGGTTACTGTCTGTGCAGAGTCTGCATGTTCTCCCCGTGTCTGCGTGGGTTTCCTCCGGGTGCTCCGGTTTCCTCCCACAGTCCTACGGTGTGTGCAGGGTAGGTGGATTGGCCATGCTAAATTGCCCTTTAGTGTCTAAAATGTTAGGTAGGGTTATTGGGTGCGGGATTGGGCCGAGATAGGGTGCTCTTTGAGAGAGTTGGTGCAGACTCGATGGGCCGAATGGCCTCCTTCTGCACTGTAGGGATTCTATGATTCTAATACAAGGTGGAGGACAACAAAAAACAAAAAGCACATTCCTACTCTCCTGCACGAGACTGACACACACTCCAATGCCATATCCCCACTATAGTTCTGAAGTGGAAACAAACGCTCTTGTTATGTTGCCAAAGTCCCAGAGGCTGCTTTCCCCTGTGAGGGGGAGAGCTGACTGGTGGCGATTTAACCTGAGGATCACCACACCTCAGGCGAGGGGCAAGGTTGAAACGGCAGGGCCTTCATTAATTACTGCAGCCGGTACGGGAATTGAACCCACACTGCTGGCCTCGTCTTGCATCACCAACCAGCTGCCCAGCCAACTGAGCTAAACCGATCTGCAGTTGTCAGATTACAACAGAGACTAGACCTCAAAGGTTTTCATTGGTTGGGATTAATTGTCATCAGACATTGTGAAAGTTATACAGAAATGCAGATTCACTCTCTCCACTCACATTTACCGATCCATTTGACAACGTGACTCGGGTCGAGATCCGTCAGCTTCTGTTTAAAAATAACCCCCACATTCTAGAGATTGACAGGCCGAGAAAGCTGCTTGTACAATTCTCTTTGTTTTGTACATCCAACTGTGAGGTTGTGTTCTGTTCTGTTTGCCGAACCAACTTTTCCAGACATTGGCCGGAATTCTCCGGTCGTCGGGATTCACTCTTCCCGCCTGCGGTGCCGTCCCACCTGGTGTTTTCCGGCAGCATCAGGTGGTTACAATGGGAACTCCCATTGCCAAGCGGTGGGAGGATAGAATCCCGCCACCAGGGAATGGCGTGTGCCCAGGGAGCCAGAGAATCAAGCCTATTTCCCGTCTGCTCTGCTGTAGGCACTAATGGGGGAGGGGGGTACCATTACTCATGTACGAGGCTGGACAGTAAGTCAGTGGGCTTTTTGACTGTGCCGGGTGTCGCAATCGCATCCAATCCTGTGTTTAACTACATTCACATACGCGAGCGTCAGACAGACCCCCAACTTTCTTTTCACTTCCCCCTCCCCGTCCCCAAATGAGGGACACTGTGGCCAATTCTAGTCATCCCTCTGCTGAAGTTGACTAACTCATTACCGGGCATTGAATCTAACCCATTGCTGATTTATATGTCTCAGCGGTTCCCTGGATGAACCCCTTGAGCTCAAAAGGGAATAGTTAGGGGACGTTTCAGCAAATATTGTCCATCTGAGTCAATCCCTCTGATGCAGTTAATATTCAGCGTGTTTGTGACTTTTTATCTGTGAAAGACGAGCTTTACCAGCAATGTGACTGTTTCAGGCCACATAGAGTTAAATATTTCAGACTTATTGATAAAAATTCATTATTAAAATTGACAGTACTGTAGGAAAAGTTGGGTGGAAATATGTAAAAGGAACACATTACTGAGAAGGTGGGTAACTTTGGCACTTCACCCTTAAGGATCAGTTCTAGTTTTGCAAAACAATGGCATAGATTGTACTAAAACTTTGCTTCTCATTCCTCAAGAGTGACATAATGGCTTTGCAATTTGAATTTTATATTACCACGGCACTGTCACACAGTCACTTGTGTCCCTCTACTGCTGCTGACACAGAGGAGCGAGTGGATAATAACACTGCAGTAAGATGATGGTGTGGAAGTGCAGAGGCTGAAACACAATGGGATTGTATTACTGACAGAATTGAGTGGCATTTTGTTCAATGCCACTAACGATAATAGAATGCAAGCGAGTTCATTCCTGGTGTGTTTAGGTTTGAATGAGAACCTAATTGTTTCAAAAACAATCCGTCCAAAAGCCAGCATTCATCGTTGGATAAACCCACAAACGTGCCAGAATTCTGCATGTGGGGTGAGACGGAGTGACATATTAAAAAGCAATCTTCCGTCTTTCATTTTGCCCTACTGAACTTTGCTGGGGTACACGTACATTGGTACAATGTACCCTCCAGTATCGCTCCTGTATGCTGTACCTCATTGGTGAGGCGCGAAAGTGAGTGTCAGCATCCAATTCGCCGATAAATCAAGTCCGATTCTGCTCTCGACAGCAAATTGCACTGGGCTGATCTTTATTCTGCTACTAACACATACTCTTATTTTACTTTCAAACAGTGCTGACCTTTATTTTGCTATTAACACATTCTGCTACTTCATTTTCAGACAGTGCTGATCATTATTCTGCTATTAACACATTCTGCTATTTTGCTTTGACACAGTGCTGATCTTTATTCTGCCATGAAAACATTCTGCTACCTTACTTTCAGACTGTGCTGATCTTTATTCTGATATTGACACGTTCTTCAATTTAACTTTCAGACAGTGCTGATCTTTATTCTGGTATTAACACATTCTGCTATTTTACTTTCATACAGTGCTGACCTTTATTCTGCTGTTAACACATTCTGTTATTTTACATTCATACAGTGCTGACCTTTATTCTGCTGTTAACACATTCTGTTATTTTATATTCAGACAGTGCTGACCTTTATTCTGCTATTAAAACATTCTGTTATTTTACATTCAGACCCGTGCTGATCTTTATTCTGCTATTATCACATTCTGCTATTGTACTATCGGGCAGGGCTGACCTTTATTCTGCTGTTAACACATTCTGCTATTTTACTCTCAGACAGTGCAGACTTTTATTCTGCTGTTATCTCATTCTGATATTTTACTTTCAGACAGTGCTGACCTTTATTCCGCTTTTCACACATTCTACTATTTTACTTTCAGACAGTGTTGATCTGTATTCTGCTGTTCACACATTCTGCTATTTTACTTTCAGACTGTGCTGACCTTTATTCCAGTATTAACACATTCTGCTATTTCACTTTCAGACAGCGCTGATCTTTATTCTGCTATTTACACATTCTGTAATTTTACTCTCAGACAGTGCAGACCTTTATTCTGCTATTAATACATTCTGTTATTTTACTTTCACACAGTGCTGATCTTTATTCTGCTATTAACACATTCTGCTATTTTACTTTCACACAGTGCCGACCTTTATTCTGCTATTAACACATTCTGCTATTTTACTTTCAGGCCGTGCTGATCTTTATTCTGGTATTAACACATTCTGTTATTTTACTTTCACACAGTGCTGATCTTTATTCTGCTATTAACATATTCTGCTATTTTACTTTCACACAGTGCCGACCTTTATTCTGCTATTTACACATTCTGTAATTTTACTCTCAGACAGTGCAGACCTTTATTCTGCTATTAATACATTCTGTTATTTTACTTTCACACAGTGCTGATCTTTATTCTGCTATTAACACATTCTGCTATTTTACTTTCAGGCCGTGCTGATCTTTATTCTGGTATTAACACATTCTGCTATTTTACTTCAGGCCGTGCTGATCTTTATTCAGCTATTAACACATTCTGTTATTTTACATTCACACATTGCTGATCGTTATTCAGCTGTTAACACATTCTGCTATTTTACTTTCAGACAGTGCTGACATTAATTCTCCCATGAAAACATTTTCCTATTTTACTTTCAGCCAGTGCTGATCTTTATTCAGCTATTAACACATTCTGGCATTTTACTTTCAGACAGTGCTGACCTTTATTCTGCTATTACCACATTCTTCTATTTTACTTTCAGACAGTGATGACATTTATTCTGCTATTAACACATTCTGCTATTTTACTTTCACACAGTGCTGACCTTTATTCTGCTGTTAACACATTCTGTTATTTTATATTCAGACAGTGCTGACCTTTATTCTGCTATTAACACATTCTGTTATTTTACATTCAGACAGTGCTGATCTTTATTCTGCTATTATCACATTCTGCTATTGTACTATCGGGCAGGGCTGACCTTCATTCTGCTGTTAACACATTCTGCTATTTTACTCTCAAACAGTGCAGACCTTTATTCTGCTGTTATCTCATTCTGCTATTTTACTTTCAGACAGTGCTGACCTTTATTCCGCTTTTCACACATTCTGCTATTTTACTTTCAGACAGTGCTGATCTTTATTCTGCTGTTAACACATTCTGCTATTTTACTTTCAGACAGTGCTGTCTTTTATTCTGCTTTTCACACATTCTGCTATTTTACTTTCAGACAGTACTAACCTTTACTCTGCCATTAACACATTCTACTATTTCACTTTCAGACAGTGCTGATCTTTATTCTGCTATTAACACATTCTGCTATTTCATTTTAAGACAGTGCTGATCTTTATTCTGGTATTAACACATTCTGCTATTTTACTTTCAGACAGTGCTGACATTAATTCTCCCATTAAAACATTCTCCTATTTTACTTTCAGCCAGTGCTGATCTTTATTCAGCTATTAACACATTCTGGCATTTTACTTTCAGACAGTGCTGATCTTTATTCTGCTATTAACACATTCTTCTATTTTACTTTCAGACAGTGCTGACATTTATTCTGCTATTTGACTTTCACACAGTGCTCATCTTAATTCTGCTATTAACCCATTCTGCTATTTTACTTTCACACAGTGCTGATCTTCATTCTGCTATTAACACATTCTGCTATTTTACTTTCAGACAGTGCTGATCTTTATTCTGCTATTTACACATTCTTCTATTTTACTTTCAGACAGTGCTGACCTTTATTCTGCTATTAACACATTCTGCAATTTTACTTTCAGACATTTCTGACCGTTATTCTGCTGTTAGCACATTCTGCTATTTAACTTTCAGAAACTGCTGATCTCCATTGTGCTATTAACACATTCTGTTATTTTACATTCACACAGTGCTGATCGTTATTCAGCTGTTAACACATTCTGCTATTTTACTTTCACACAGTGCTGATCTTTATTCTGCTATTAACACATTCTGCTATTTTACTTTCACACAGTGCCGACCTTTATTCTGCTATTAACACATTCTGCTATTTTACTTTCAGGCCATGCTGATCTTTATTCTGGTATTAACACATTCTGTTATTTTACTTTCACACAGTGCTGATCTTTATTCTGCTATTAACACATTCTGCTATTTTACTTTCACACAGTGCCGACCTTTATTCTGCTATTTACACATTCTGTAATTTTACTCTCAGACAGTGCAGACCTTTATTCTGCTATTAATACATTCTGTTATTTTACTTTCACACAGTGCTGATCTTTATTCTGCTATTAACACATTCTGCTATTTTACTTTCAGGCCGTGCTGATCTTTATTCTGGTATTAACACATTCTGCTATTTTACTTTCAGGCCGTGCTGATCTTTATTCAGCTATTAACACATTCTGTTATTTTACATTCACACATTGCTGATCGTTATTCAGCTGTTAACACATTCTGCTATTTTACTTTCAGACAGTGCTGACATTAATTCTCCCATGAAAACATTTTCCTATTTTACTTTCAGCCAGTGCTGATCTTTATTCAGCTATTAACACATTCTGGCATTTTACTTTCAGACAGTGCTGACCTTTATTCTGCTATTACCACATTCTTCTATTTTACTTTCAGACAGTGATGACATTTATTCTGCTATTAACACATTCTGCTATTTTACTTTCACACAGTGCTGACCTTTATTCTGCTGTTAACACATTCTGTTATTTTATATTCAGACAGTGCTGACCTTTATTCTGCTATTAACACATTCTGTTATTTTACATTCAGACAGTGCTGATCTTTATTCTGCTATTATCACATTCTGCTATTGTACTATCGGGCAGGGCTGACCTTCATTCTGCTGTTAACACATTCTGCTATTTTACTCTCAAACAGTGCAGACCTTTATTCTGCTGTTATCTCATTCTGCTATTTTACTTTCAGACAGTGCTGACCTTTATTCCGCTTTTCACACATTCTGCTATTTTACTTTCAGACAGTGCTGATCTTTATTCTGCTGTTAACACATTCTGCTATTTTACTTTCAGACAGTGCTGTCTTTTATTCTGCTTTTCACACATTCTGCTATTTTACTTTCAGACAGTACTAACCTTGACTCTGCCATTAACACATTCTACTATTTCACTTTCAGACAGTGCTGATCTTTATTCTGCTATTAACACATTCTGCTATTTCATTTTAAGACAGTGCTGATCTTTATTCTGGTATTAACACATTCTGCTATTTTACTTTCAGACAGTGCTGACATTAATTCTCCCATGAAAACATTCTCCTATTTTACTTTCAGCCAGTGCTGATCTTTATTCAGCTATTAACACATTCTGGCATTTTACTTTCAGACAGTGCTGATCTTTATTCTGCTATTAACACATTCTTCTATTTTACTTTCAGACAGTGCTGACATTTATTCTGCTATTTGACTTTCACACAGTGCTCATCTTAATTCTGCTATTAACCCATTCTGCTATTTTACTTTCACACAGTGCTGATCTTTATTCTGCTATTAACACATTCTGCTATTTTACTTTCAGACAGTGCTGATCTTTATTCTGCTATTTACACATTCTTCTATTTTACTTTCAGACAGTGCTGACCTTTATTCTGCTATTAACACATTCTGCAATTTACTTTCAGACATTTCTGACCGTTATTCTGCTGTTAGCACATTCTGCTATTTAACTTTCAGAAACTGCTGATCTCCATTGTGCTATTAACACATTCTGTTATTTTACATTCACACAGTGCTGATCGTTATTCAGCTGTTAACACATTCTGCTATTTTACTTTCAGACAGTGCTGACATTAATTCTTCCATGAAAACATTCTCCTATTTTACTTTCAGCCAATGCTGATCTTTATTCCGCTATTAACACATTCTGGTATTTTACTTTCAGGCAGTGCTGACCTTTATTCTGCTATTACCACATTATTCTATTTTACTTTCAGACAGTGCTGACATTTATTCTGCTTTTAACACATTCTGCTATTTTACTTTCAGACAGTGTTGATCTTAATTCTGCTATTAACACATTCTGCTATTTTACTTTCACACAGTGCTGACATTTATTCTGCTATTAACACATTCTGCTATTTTACTTTCAGACAGTGCTGATCTTTATTCTGCTATTTACACATTCTTTAATTTAACTGTCAGAGAGTGCTGATCTTAATTCTGCTGTTAACACATTCTGTTATTTTACTTTCAGACATTTCTGACCGTTATTCTGCTGTTAGCACATTCTGTTATTTAACTTTCAGAAACTGCTGATCTGCATTGTGCTATTAACACATTCTGTTATTTACATTCACACAGTGCTGATAGTTATTCAGCTGTTAACACATTCTGCTATTTTACTTTCTGACAGTGCTGACCTTAATTCTGCCATGATCACATTCTCCTATTTTACTTTCAGCCAGTGCTGACCTTTATTCAGCTATTAACACATTCTGCTATTTTACTTTCAGACAGTGCTGATCTTTATTCTGCTATTAACACATTCTGCTATTTTACATTCACACAGTGCAGATGTTTATTCTGCTATTAACACATTCTGCAATTTTACTTTCAGACTGTGCTGATCTTTTTGCTGCTATTAACACATTTTGTTATTTTACTTTCAGACAGTGCTGATCTTTATTCTGCTCTTAACACATTCTGCTATTTTACGTTCAGACAGTGCTGACCTTTATTCTGCAATTAACATATGCATTTATTTTACTTTCACACATCCCTGATTTTTATTCTGCTATGAATACGTTCTGCTATTTGACTTTCAGACAGTGCTGATCTTAGTTCTGCTCTTAACAGATTCTACTGCTTTACTTTCAGACAGTGCTGACCTTTATTCTGCTATTAACACATTCTGCTATTTTACTTTCACACTGTGCTGATGTTTATTCTGCTATTAACACATTCTGCTATTTAACTTTCAGAAACTGCTGATCTGCATTGTGCTATTAACACATTCTTTTATTTTACATTCACACAGTGCTGATCTTAATTCTGCCATGAACATATTCTGCTATTTTACTTTCAGACAGGGCTGATTTTTGTTCTGCTATTAACACATTCTGCTGTATTACGGTTGGTCAAAGAGGGTCTCCTTGAAGCAGTGTCTTCCTGGAGAGAGAGAGAGAGGTATGGGGTTTAACAAGGAAAGTCCAGTCTTCCAGAACTTGGGGCGTAGATGGCTGATGGTGAGGCAATGGAAATGAGGGGTGTTCTGTATCCGACATTCCAGGAAGGTGTACCCCCCTTACTCCTACTAAGCGCGAGGTGGAAGTTAATCGTGGTGTTATTCGATGCCCTGGCTGGAAGCAAAGACTCAGACTGGAGAGAATGAACCTGAATTATTTGCTGTATCTGGCTCAGTGTCTAATCGAGTCGCACTCCAATGAATAAGTTATCCCAGATGCAAGAAACTAGTTTTAACCAGAGATTAAATAAAACTGGCCCAATAGATATGAATTGACCTTTTTTAAAAAACCTGCCGGGCTGCCTTTTTCTAAAAACAAAGTGGGATTATAGGAATGGGCACCTCCAGTGCGCACCTTGGGTTTCCTTGATTACCTCAGGAAATGAGGGAATTTCTTTTGTCTCTTCCTCCGATCGGACGCAGGCTGTTGTTTTTATCCCTCCCCCTCACAAGTTGCCAAAAGTAGTGACCGGAGAGTTCAGCATGAATGGCATCTTTTACAAACATACAAATTAATAGCAGGAGGAGGTCATTCGACCCTTCTATTCAATAAGATCGTGGCTAATCTGATTGTTACCTCAACTCCACATTCCTGACCACCCTGTGATAACCTTTCACCTCCTTGTTAATCAAGATTCTATCCAGCTCTGCCTTAAAAATATTCAAAGATTCTGGTTCCACCGCATTTTAAGGACAAGAGTTCCAGAGATACGTGACCCTCCGAGAGAAAACATTTCTCCTCATCTACTGTCTTCATTGAACAATCTCTTATTTTTCAGCAGTGACTCCCTAGTTCTAGATTCTCCCACACGAGGAAACATCCTCTCCACATCCACCCTGTCAATGCCCCCCAGGATTTTAAGGGTTTCAATCAAGTCGCCTCTTGCTCTTCTGAACACCAGAGGATACAAGCCTAGCCTATCCAAACCTTTCCTCATAAGACAACCCACCTATTCCTGGAGTCTAGTAAACCTTCTCTGAACTGCTTCCAACACATTTACATCATTCCTTATGTTAGTCCAGGGTTAGAGAATTGCATGGAGTTCACCTGACCCACAACTTTTAATAGATTGTGGTATGGGGAGCATATGGCCCACTCTACAGGTGTGGTACAGCAGAAATGGAAAAGTATTTTTTAAAGCAAAACAATGTTTATTCTATGACCCCAGTGTGGTAGGCTATATTAGTGGTATCGCGGTACCTAGGTGGGATGTACCTTATACTGTAGTATGAGTGGTAGAACCTGCCTGCTGGTTCCGCCCAGCAGACGGAGCATAAGAGTCTGTGTTTCACCCACAGCAGTCATTCTGTACCGGAGCTGCTGGGGTAACTACTTGTTCATTAAAGCCTTCAATTGGACTACAATCTCGCTTCAGTAGTGATTGATCGTGCATCACCCAGTTAACACTTTATAAACATACAGTGAACATCTTAGCAACCATCAATTCAAATACACACCCAAAGAATACAGTAGTCTATAAGACATCCACAAGACAAAAATCCTTTTTACAGAAGGACAGCAGGTTTAAATTCTCTACTGAGAGCAGTTACCAATTTGAAATCACCAAATGAACAATCTTTAGCTTGTAGTGATTCAGACACATTTTCCTGTGACTGCAGCTTCTCCAAATCTAAAACAAAACTAAACAGAGCCACAAAGCAGCTTTTCAGCTCAAAATGAAAGTGAAAGACAGAAAGACAGCCCAGCTCCACCCACACTCTGACATCACTGCTGCCATTTGAGAAACACACATTTCTTAAAGGTACTCTTACATGACATTTAAATAAGGAGACCAATATTGTACACAATACTGCCCTGTATAACTGAAGCATAACCTCTCTACTTTTGTCATCAAGTCCCCTCACAATAAACAGTAACATTCTATCAGCTTTCCTAATCACTTGCTGTACCTGTACACCAGCCTTTTGTGATTCATGAACTCAGACACCCAGATCCCTCTGCACCTCAGAGCTCGGCAATCTCCCACCGTTTAATCAACTTTTAAAAACAATTCTTCTTGCCAAAATGAACAATTTCACATTTGCCCGCATTATACCTCATTTCCCAGAACTCTCCCCACTCAATTAACTTATCTATGTTCCTTCGTGGCCTCCTTACGTCCTCTTCACAATGTACCTTCCCACCTATGGGCAGCACGGTAGCATGGTGGTTAGCATAAATGCTTCACAGCTCCAGGGTCCCAGGTTCGATTCCTGACTGGGTCACTGTCTGTGTGGAGTCTGCACGTCCTCCCCGTGTGTGTGTGGGTTTTCTCCGGGTGCTCCGGTTTCCTCCCACAGTCCAAAGATGTGCGGGTTAGGTGGATTGGCCATGCTAAATTGCCCGTAGTGTCCTAAAAAGTAAGATTAGGGGGGGGGGGGGTTGTTGGGTTGGGGGTATAGGGTGGATACGTGGGTTTGAGTAGGGTGATCATTGCTCGGCACAACATTGAGGGCCGAAGGGCCTGTTCTGTGCTGTACTGTTCTATGTTCTATGTTCTATCTTGGCGTTTAATGGATGGGAGTGGGAGGGGGCACTAATGTTACATTCTTCACCTTACTGTATGCGTGTAAAACACAAGGTGACTTTAAGTGTGCCAAAACTATCTGTGTGCATCAACACATGTCTTGTCAATGTGGCTAAAGAGCAGCTTTGGCCATCAGGTCTAGTCAGGGCCACATTGACGGCAAAAGAAGCCCTGAAAGAAATGCATTTAAATTGCTCTACACAACTCTCATTCCCAGTAAGCTACACTTGTCTACTTTCCCCTGCCTGTTCTTGCACAATTCTCGACTCTCCACACCACCTAATAATAATCTTTATTGTCACAAGTAGGTTTACATTAACCCTGCAATGAAGTTATTATGAAAAGCCCCTAGTCGCCACATTCCGGCGCCTGTTCGGGTCACAGAGGGAGAATTCAGAATGTCCAATTCCCCCAACAGCACATCTTACGGGACTTGTGGGAGGAAACCGGAGCACCCGGAGGAAACCCACGCATACACGGGGAGAACGTGCAGACTCCGCACAGACAGTGAACCAAGCCGGGAATCGAACCTGGGACCCTGCACTATGAAGCAACAGTGCTAACTATTGTGCTACCGTGCCGCCCTGGCTGACAATTCTTAAAAAGGAGGAAGGGGTTTAAAATGTTTTTAAAATTTCATTTACGGGATGTGGGCGTCGTTGGTTAGACCAGCATTTATTGCCCATCCCTAATTGCCCCTTCAGAAGGTGGTGGTGATCTGCCTTCTTGAACCGCTGCAGTCCATGTGGTGTAGGTACACCCACAGTGCTGTTAGGGAGGGAGTTCCAGGATTTTGACCCAGTGACAGTGTAGGAACGGCCGATTTATTTCCAAGTCAGGGTGGTGAGTGACTTGGAGGGGAACCTCCAGGTGGTGGGGTTCCCAGGTATCTGCTGCTCTTGTCCTTCTAGATGGTAGTGGTCATGGATTTGGAAGATGCTGTCTAAGGAGCCTTGGTGAGTTCCTGCAGTACATTCTTGTAAATGGCCCATGCTGCTACTCTGCGTCGGTGGTGGAGGGAGTGAATGTTTGTGGAAGGGGAGCAATCAAGCGGGGCTGCTTTGTCCTGGATGGTGTTGAGCTTCTTGAGTGTTGTTGGAGCTGCGCTCATCCAGGCAAGTGGAGAGTATTCCATCACACTCCTGACTTGTGCCTTGTAGATGGTGGACAGGCTTTAGGTGGTGGGGGGGGGGGGGATCAGGAGGTACATTTCTTGATTTGAGTCGCACAGGATTCGCGTGTTGAGCTTTGCTTTTGAGAACCAGATTGCTAATATTTAGCACTGTTGGCAAACAGCATCAGCAAGGCCTAGTAAGCTGCACACTGTCAGTTTGTCGGACTTTTATTGACCGGCTCAGAGCAGAAAAGTAGATGAATGAGGACAAAATGAGACCTGAAATGAAACGGAGGAACTCCTTGCAAACTGACATGTTTTCTTTGTTAAATGGCACGGATTTCTGGCAAGATTTTCAGTGTAACTGTACAAAGCTACTTCACTCACAATTTCATTCAAATGCTCCCAGGTGCTGACATTATTTCAAAGTGGCTGCAGGTGAAAGTGGCTGATGTGAGCCTCCTGGGATTGGCTGTGTTGAAGGAAAGCCAAGTTAATGTGTTAGGCTGGTAATTTAATACTGACCCAAGCATAAATAGAATCGGGGCAGAGGACTATGTAAAGGATACAAAATCACCCTGAATCCAGCCCAGCCTGATCATAACTGGCTATAATCTGATCATGTAAATGAAGCCTGAGCGACAATAGGAGGGGCCACACACAGAACTGCATGTTGGGAAATTTGAGAGGAAAACTTGACTGAGGAAAGGGAGCAGTGGAAGAGACAGAGGGGGGAGAAGAGAGAGAAAGGGCAGAGAGACAGAGAAAGGGGGAGAGACAGAGAATGGGGGAGAGAGAGAATGGGGGGAGAGAGAGAGAATGGGGGAGAGAGAGAGAATGGGGGAGAGAGAGAGAATGGGGGGGGGGGAGAGAGAGAGAGAATGGGGGGGGGGGAGAGAGAGAGAAGGGGAGAGAGAGAATGGGGGAGAGAGAGAGAGAGAATGGGAGGGAGAGAGAGAGAGAGAGAGAATGGGGGGAGAGAGAGAGAATGGGGGGAGAGAGAGAGAATGGGGGAGAGAGAGAATGGGGGAGAGAGAGAGAATGGGGGGAGAGAGAGAGAATGGGGAGAGAGAGAGAGAATGGGGAGAGAGAGAGAGAGAATGGGGGAGAGAGAGAGAATGGGGGGAGAGAGAGAGAATGGGGGAGAGAGAGAGAATGGGGGAGAGAGAGAATGGGGGGAGAGAGAGAGAATGGGGGAGAGAGAGAGAATGGGGGGAGAGAGAGAGAATGGGGGGGGGGAGAGAGAGAGAGAATGGGGGGGAGAGAGAGAGAATGGGGGGAGAGAGAGAGAATGGGGGGAGAGAAAGAGAATGGGGGAGAGAGAAAGAGAGAGAGAGAATGGGGGAGAGAGAATGGGGAGAGGGAGAGAATGGGGGAGAGAGAGAGGGAATGGGGGGAGAGAGAGAGAATGGGGGAGAGAGAGAGAGAATGGTGGAGAGAGAGCGAATGGGGAGAGAGAGAGAATGGGGGAGAGAGAGAATGGGGGAGGGAGAGAGAGAATGGGGGGGAGAGAGAGAGAATGGGGAGAGAGAGAGAATGGGGGAGAGAGAGAGAGAGAGAGAGAATGGGGGAGAGAGAGAGAGAGAGAATGGGGAGAGAGAAAGGGGAGAGAGAGAGAGAGAGAATGGGGGAGAGAGAGAGAGAGAATGGGGAGAGAGAGAGAGAGAATGGGAGAGAGAGAGAGAAAATGGGGGAAAGAGAGGGAGAGGAAGGAAATAGAGAAATTGGAGATTACGGAAGGAAATAGAAGGATAGAAGAGAGCAAATTGATTGATAAAGAGCTTTGGTGCATGATCCTCCTGGGAGTGTATTCCTTCACTTTGTTCCCTATGGGAATGTGGAGTGAGAGGTTAGTGTGGCCATATTCCAGAGGGTGAATTGGCTCTGATCTCCAGTCTGATTCTGTGGGAAATCTATAGATTGTAGTCTTCACCTACTGAATAACTGGGTCTTCTGCAAGCAATTCTTTTCTCATGTTTTCATTATATATTTCATTTAATATAGATTTCCATTCTGCACAATCCACAATGCAATATATATAGAAATATCTAGAATATATGGATCTTCGCTAATTGCCTCAGAGATAGCCTAAATCAGAATAAATAGGTATTTGAGGGCTGGTACAGACACTCTGGGCCAAAGGGCCTCTTTCTGGGCTGTAGAACTCTAATGACTACCGTTGGTCCTTGGTTCACTGTTCTTGCTCTTCTCACACTTTCATACTGTCTCTCCTATTGCCAGGTCGCTCCTCAATCTTTATCATCGTTTTCCCCCTTCAGCCTTCTCTCCATGTCTAATCGCTCCCTCTGTGTTCAATGGAGGGACTGTGGGATATCGAGAAAGAAAGATTTGGAATAAGTAGTGTCTTTCACGACCACAGGTATGTCCCAAAGTGCTTTGCAGCCACTGGAGTGTAATGGTTATTCTCCGATCAGGCAGGTTCTGCTTTCTCCACAAGCGGCAATGGCTGAATGAGCAGCCTGCTTCGACAGTGCAGCATCTTCAACGTCTGCTCTGGTGTGTGAGCCTGGGCTTTGTTCGACTGCCTGGAATGAAGCGAAATGCTCCTAATTGAGGCCGCTGGAAATGAAAGAGACTGTGGCGGTGATTCTCCACTCCCCGAAGCCGATTTCATAATCCACGATCGGGCGGAGAATTTTGACGCAGGTTTCTTATGCTCCGCCCCCTCCGAAACAGCGTCATCGCAGCACGTGCCGTTGGGACGGCCTCAGCGCGTCGCCTGAAGGCCCTTCCCCCTGATGCTCTGCCCCCGATGGGCCGAGTTCCCGACCACGCGGAGGACTTGTGGTCCCAGCCGTGCAGGAGCCAGGCGCGGCGGCCGCAGACTGTGACCAGCGGCGCCACAGTCAGGCAGGAGCCGTCCAGCTGGCCGGGGCGGGGCTTCACTTAGGGTTAGGGGGACTGGTGGTATGGGCTGGCATGGGTGTGAGGGGGTGTCCAGGGGGGCACTACCTGGCAGGTCAGGTCCGTGCACAGCTGGCGCCATGTTGTACGCCATGTTGTACGCCATGTTGTACGCCATGTTGTACGCCATGTTGTACGCCATGTTGTACGCCATGTTGTACGCCATGTTGTACGCCATGTTGTACACCATGTTGTACGCGCATGCGCGGCCACGGACCCGGCCATTCTCCAGCCGTTTATTTTGTGGAGGCCGGGAGTTTTACCCGGCGCGGCTGCTTAGCCCCCTCACCAGTCGCAGCATCGATGAGGGGGTGTCACTGATTTCCACGTCAAACGCTGCAAATCTTCCGCACTTAGTCTCGGAATCGGAGAATCCGGCGCTGTGACTTCCCCTTCACTGTGGGGGATGTCCAGGTTTTGCCATTCCCAATCCTTGCTCTCTCGCCCCAGGAGTTTAGGAATATTTCTCAGCTCCCGCCCCTTTCACCATTTGTTGCTGTGGTCGTATACCCCGCCCCCAGTCTGCTTCACCCAAATGAATCAATGAAGGACTGTGGGGAATCAATACGGTTTGAAAGCAGTGACCTAGTTAAATGTCTTTCATCTGGGTTGAAAGGAGAACACCCCCCTCTCAAAAGACAGCCTCCAAATTAATGTAACAGGGTCATAATTCATTTGTGAACGATCTCTAAAATTAAGTTTGCAAATGAAATGATATAAAGCTTCTGTGCGTTTACCACTCGGTCTGTTGGTCTTGTTTTGAGCTCAGTTTATGGCTTCAGTTTGGAATATTCTCACCTGTGTGTGTTTCTCACTCCATGTCTTGGCTCTATAATGACAACAGTTTCAGTACAAAGGCAGTACCTTCCTGCAGTATTTTCTGCATCCATTGTGTTCCACTGCTGTTTATTGGGCTTTGAGCCTATCTGATTATCCGATACCACCAGCTGGAATTGTGTTAACGTTTCCACATGGCATCTACCGCCCCAATTCTATTCGGCTCTTTTAAGTTCGCCCCTTTCCGGAGCACCTAAATCAGGGCCAGGCTTTGTCTACTTGGACAGGTATTAAAGAAGCATTGAATAAAAGAGGTTGAGAGATTTTTGTTCCAATTAATAAGCTCCCAACATTTTCCCTGCTGTTACAATGGAGGGTAAAAGGTCAGCCCTCGCTTCTATTCAAAAACAATGGAGCTCAGCTTACTGTTTGTTTCAATATCTCTGCTCCCAGGTCTTCTTTCACAGAGACACCAAGAGGATTGTGTCAGGCAGATTAGCACTTGTGAAGTTTGAAGGGCTTCTGTAGCTGGGAGGAGAAACAATTGGAGCATCCACCTCCCAGTCTGCCTTCACCGACGATGATACAAGGACGCAGTATTTGACCAACCCAAATGGACAGCCTCCTTTACAGTCTTGTTGCCCACTTTCATTCCCCTGTCCTTGATTTGGGTCCAGTGGGCACTTGGCTGGCCGTTCGGTCCCTCCAACGGATGACAATTGTCCGTTTCGGAAACTTGGCCCGCAGGCTATTCGACTGCAGCAGGTATCACACCTGAGACCAGCTTTATCCACAGAGCTCGGTACGGTTACCTGGGCAATGCTGAGGAATGTTCCAGTAGCAGAAAATGCTGAACAATCTCAACAGGTCTGACAGCCTCTGTGGGAGCGAACGTTTCCAGTCTGGGTGACTCTGTCAAAGGCATATTGGGCGGGATTCTCCATTCCTGAGACTAAGTGTTGACGCTGGCTCAGGATTCTTGGACGTCCACATCAGCAAAACCATGCTGGAGACGCTGCTGGACGCGGTGGAGGAGAGGCGGCCTACCCTGTGCCCCGGCCCGGGAAGGAGGCTGCCAGCTGATATTCACCATCATGGCAGAGGTGGTCAGTGCCACCAGCAACACTGTCCAGACCAGCCAGCAGTGCCAGTAAAAACTGCACAAACTCCTCAGGGCGGCAGGGTGAGTAGGCAGCACTGTGCCCCTGGCACCAATCCCTGTTCCCCCCCCCCCCCCCCCCACACACCCATAACCCCGTCCCACCCCCACCTGGAGGGCGGCGGGACCCCCACCCTGCACCACATGCCAGCACCCATACCGCCCGCCATAGCCGGGTGCCGTGCCCACTGAGGCTCCCAGCTCCCCACCCTTGCACCCACCACCACACAGCCACAATGCGGGTGACCCCCTCAGCCTCATACTGGGCGGCACATCCAGAGAGGTCCAGGCACCTGAACTGCATCTTCAGGATGCTGAAGCACCGCTCGATCATGCCCCTGGCCGCGACATGGGTGTCGTTGCAGCAGGTCTCAGCATCGGTCTGTGGCCTCCGGATAGACGTCATCAGCCACGACCGCAGTGGAGAGCCCCTGTCACCCAGAGGCCAACCCCCCAGCCATGGTGGCATCTCCAGCATGTCAGCAATTGCCAAGTGTGCTGGGATCAAGGTGTTGTGCTGGGTAACGGATGCAGACGCGAATGATGCAAAGCTGATGGTCACATATCAGCTGCACGTTCATCGACTGGTTACCCTTACGGTTGGTATAGATCGGACTGTAATCTGCAGGTGCCCATAGGGCACCATGCATACCATCAATCACTCCCTGAACCCAGGGCATCCCTGTGATGGTGGCGAACCCTGCTACCCGGGCACCCCTGGCGGGCTTGGTCTACATTGAGGTGGATGTATTGTGCTGCCTGTCCTCCCCCATACCCCCGCAGTGCCAGGGGCACTGTGATCTGACAGATATCTCGCACCGTTCCCCTGCTCAGCCGGAGTCTTCAACGGCATTACCGGTCCAGCAGGTCCTCGAATGACAGGTTCTGCTGGTACACACGAGGCCTGATGGGGCACCTCCTTCCCACCTCCTCCTCGGCCTGTTGGGTGGCCGGCTCTCCATCCTGGACAGCTGCCTCCTGTCCCTCTGGGGCAGGCACCACTGCTGTAGCTTCCTCCTCATCAGGCAGCGCCCGCTCGTATAGCCGCAGCGCATCCCAGCAGGAAGGCCACCATTGCTGGATGGATTCCAATATCATTGTCCGCAAGGGGTGAAAGGTCGACATGTTAGTATGGTGCGTACCCCCACGCCAACTACAATGGGCCAGGTCCCGCTGGTATGGACCTTGTCTATTTCACGCCGGCAGGATTGGGTGAAAATGGGCGGCCGCTCGGCCCATCGGGGCCTGGAGTATTGCCGGGGGGGCCGCTGCCAACGGCCCTCGACTGGCGTAGCGTGATCCCCGCCCCCCGCCAAAAAACCGGCACCGGAAAATTCGGCAGCCGACGTTGGAGCGGCGGGATGGGATTCACGCCCCCCCCCGCCCCCGGCAATTCTCCGACCCGGCGGGGGGGCGGGATTCTTTTTAAAAGCACAAGTGAACCTCACCGTCTGAATTCGGCCCATTGGAGGTGGAGAA
>NC_052173.1:18887052-18983832 GCF_902713615.1 Scyliorhinus canicula
GTGAGTGTGTGTGTATGCTGTGTGTGTGTGTGTGTATGCTGTGTGTGTGTGTGTGTGTATGCTGTGTGTGTGTGTGTATGCTGTGTGTGTGTGTGTATGCTGTGTGTGTGTGTGTGTATGTGTGTGTGTGTGTGTGTGTATGCTGTGTGAGTGTGTGTGTATGCTGTGTGTGTGTGTGTGTGTATGCTGTGTGAGTGTGTGTGTATGCTGTGTGTGTGTGTGTGTATGCTGTGTGTGTGTGTGTGTATGCTGTGTGTGTGTGTGTATGTGTGTGTGTGTGTGGTGGGTGTATGTGGGTGAGTGTGGTTATGCTGTGTGTGTGTGTATGCTGTGTGTGTGTGTGTATGCTGTGTGTGTGTGTGTGTATGCTGTGTGTGTGTGTGTGTATGTGTGTGTGTGTGTGTGTATGCTGTGTGTGTGTGTGTGTGTGTATGCTGTGTGAGTGTGTGTATGCTGTGTGTGTGTGTGTGTGTATGCTGTGGTGTGTGTGTGTGTGTGTGTGTGTGGTGTGTGTGTGTGTGTGGTGTGTATGCTGTGTGTGTGTGTGTATGCTGTGTGTGTGTGTGTGTATGCTGTGTGTGTGTGTGTGTATGCTGTGTGTGTGTGTGTGTGTATGCTGTGTGAGTGTGTGTGTATGCTGTGTGTGTGTGTGTATGCTGTGTGTGTGTGTGTGGTGTATGCTGGTGAGTGTGTGTGTATGCTGTGTGTGTGTGTGTGTGTGGTGTATGCTGTGTGTGTGTGTGTGTGTGTGTGTATGCTGTGTGAGTGTGTGTGTATGTGTGTGTGTGTGTGAATGCTGTGTGTGTGTGTTGGTGTATGTGTGTGTGTGTGTATGCTGTGGGTGTGTGTGTGTATGCTGTGTGTGTGTGTGTGAATGCTGTGTGTGTGTGTGTGTATGCTGTGTGTGTGTGTGTGAATGCTGTGTGTGTGTGTGTGTGTATGCTGTGTGTGTGTGTATGCTGTGTGTGTGTGTGTGTATGCTGTGTGTGTGTGTATGCTGTGTGTGTGTGTGTGTATGCTGTGTGGTATGCTGTGTGTGTGTGTGTGTATGCTGTGTGTGTGTGTGTGTGTATGCTGTGTGTGTGTGTGTGTATGCTGTGTGTGTATGCTGTGTGTGTGTGTGTGAATGCTGTGTGTGTGTGTGTATGCTGTGTGTGTGTGTGTGTGTATGCTGTGTGTGTGTATGCTGTGTGTGTGTGTGTGTATGCTGTGTGTGTGTGTGTGTATGCTGTGTGAGTGTGTGTATGCTGTGTGTGTGTGTGTGTATGCTGTGTGAGTGTGTGTGTATGCTGTGTGTGTGTGTGTATGCTGTGTGTGTGTGTGTGTATGCTGTGTGTGTGTATGCTGTGTGTGTGTGTGCTGTGTGTGTGTGTGTGTGTGTGTATGCTGTGTGTGTGTGTGTATGCTGTGTGAGTGTGTGTGTATGCTGTGTGTGTGTGTGTGTATGCTGTGTGAGTGTGTGTGTATGCTGTGTGTGTGTGTGTGTGTATGCTGTGTGTGTGGTGGTGTATGCTGTGTGTGTGTGTGTGTGTGTATGCTGTGTGAGTGTGTGTGTGTATGCTGTGTGTGTGTGTGTGTATGCTGTGTGTGAGTGTGTCTGCTGTGTGTGTGTGTGTGTTTGCTGTGTGTGTGTGTGTGTATGCTGTGTGTGTGTGTGTGTGTATGCTGTGTGAGTGTGTGTGTGTATGCTGTGTGTGTATGCTGTGTGTGAGTGTGTCTGCTGTGTGTGTGTGTGTGTGTATGCTGTGTGTGTGTGTGTGTGTGTATGCTGTGTGAGTGCGGATGAGTGTGCGTGTGCTGTGTGATTGTGAATGAGTGTGTATGATGTGTGTGAGTGTGTGTGTATGCTGTGTGTGTGAGTGAGTGTGTGTGTGTGTATGCTGTGTGTGTGAGTGAGTGTGTATGTACGCTGTGTGAGTGTGAATGAGTGTATGCTGTGTGTGAGTGTGCTGTGTGAATGCTGTGTGTGATGTGTAAGTATATATGTGTGTGAGAATATAAAAAGGCAACTTCTAGTTTAGGATTAGCATGCTTTGAAATGATTTTCAGTTGAGTAATCGAGAGTTCTTTACACATCCAGTCTTTCCTGGTTTAACGCGAGCCGGTATTTTCTATAGCAAAGCCTTCTCAGTGATTGTTCTGTGCCCATCCAAGGTGCCACCCTGGGGTTTGTGCCCTTGTATTGATTGGCAGACAGGGTTCCAATCAGCGTTTCACTTGTCCTTCTCCATTGGGTCAGTGCTTCCCCTTGACAACAATAGACCACTGTGGATTGGAGATTGTTCATGCTGAATTAACCGGAGTACACACGGCCCCAACATCTTCATGCCAAGGTGAGGTTGGGGGATATGGGACAGGGGTCCAGCTCCTCACCACTGTCCTGAAACTTCTGGATTAGGGAGGTCAATGGAGAGGACTGTGCTGGACAAGTTGGGGTGGTTTAAGTGATGGAATAGAACTGACACTCGGGGTGAATTGAGTGAAATATCAGAAAACAATTTGGAATCGTCTCTTCATGTGTTGTTGGCTTTGGAAAGGATCAGGGAGGAACATAGGAAGGGAAATTAATAAACGTTATTTGTTTCTACACCAGCTGAGGAAGCGTATCAATTCTGATTCTGGTGACCAATCTGACACAATCTCTGATGTTAATTGGGTTGGGTCACCCTTCCTAAATCAGCTTTTACAGTTGGGGTATTAAATAACCCACCAACAAAGGGCTTATTGCTTCCCATCTGACAACAAGATGAGATTGTCATCTGCCTTGTCTCAAGCTGTAGACATCTCTCTTGAACGAAGCGGTGGGGACTCCAGTCTGATTAGTTACCTCCACACCATTTACAAAGTCAACCACTCCAAATCTACAACCGGTTTGGATTGGCAGCATGGGGTTAAATGCGTGATCCATAGCCTGTTTCTAAATCGTTATTCATCACTCTCAACATCAAAAGTGAGAGTGACAGAAAGCTTCTAATTAAAAATGGCAACGAAACGATGAAATGATTGTTTTTTTGGATCGTCCCCAGTATGATAACTGTCTGCTGCGAGACCATTTTCAGACAATCTGAATTCCATTTTGTGTCTTGATAAATGTTTCCTTCTCCCCCATGGTAAGTGGCCAAGACTGGGCATCCTGGACAGGTTGGGCCGAAGGGCCTGTTTTCATGCTGTAAACCTCTCTGACTATGAATCACGTTTTGTAACTGGATCACTCACGGAGAACTTGATGCAACATAATCATTTCCTTTCAATACAACAGGATCATATTTAATATTAAAGTGAGGCCAGCTCGGTGGCACAGTGGTTGGCATTGCTGCCTCATGGCGCTGAGGTCCCAGGTTCGATCCCGGCCCTGGGTCACTGTCCGTGTGGAGTTTGCACATTCTCCCCGTGTTTGCGTGGGTTTCGCCCCCACAATCCAAAGATGTGCAGGGTAGGTGGATTGGCCACTCTAAATTGCCCCTTAATTGGGAAAAAATAATTGAGTATTCTAAATTTATTCATTAAAAAAATATATATTTAATAGTAAAGTGGATATTCGCACGATTCTGCCAAGATGTACATTCACTTTTATTTTCTTTCCATCTCTCCCCCACCCCATCACTTTTCCCTCCACTCATTTGAAAGGTATAAGATGCAGAGTAACAGTTCCAGGGGCTTTAGTGACCCTCTCCCAGGCGCCCATTCTTCATGACTGAGCTTTGATTGCAATTGTTAACGGCCATCTTTGATTGTGGGCTTGATCCTGGTCTTGTCCAGAATCCACACTTGCAACCCTAACGAGCAGTCAGGGGTGTGAAGACTAACTGTGGTGTCTTCCTTGGCGGATCTACAATAGTTCATCAAGAGGCGGCACGGTAGCACTGTTGCTTCACAGCTCCAGGGTCCCAGGTTCGATTCCCGGCTTGGGTCACTGTCTGTGCGGAGTCTGCACGTTCTCCCCGTGTCTGCGTGGGTTTCCTCCGGGTGCTCCGGTTTCCTCCCACAAAGATGTGCAGGTTAGATGGATTGGCCATGCTAAATTGCCCCTTAGTGTCCGATAGGTGAGGTGGGGTTATGGGGATAGGGTGGGGGAGTGGGCCTAGGTAGGATGCTCTTTCAGAGGGTCGGTGCAGACTTGATGGGCCGAATGGCCTCTTTCTGCACTGTAGGGATTCTATGATTCATCATGCAGAAATCTAAGCTGGAAGTGACAACATGCATTTTATCTGCAAAATTATGAAGGCGTTTGAGTGCCCAAAATGTTGCCGTTCTTTTGTAAATGAGGAAAAAGGCTTTCCGCCTGCAGAAGGACACAGATTGAAGGTAAATGACAAAAACAAACAGAGGGGAATTGAGGAGCCTTTTCTCTTTTATGCACAAATTCATAATCTGGAATGCCCTTCCGCAAGATCCGTGGAAGCAGATTCGACCGTAACGTTCAAAAGGGAATTGGTTATATAATTGAAAAGGAAAAATCAGCAAGGTTTTGGAGGTAAGAGCAGTGGATTGGCTCTTTCAAAGGGTTAGCACAAGCTGGGTAGGCCGAATGGCCTCCTTCTGCACCATCTCATTTTATCAACACACTGCGATGCCTGTAGAACTCACACTCGCTGCTTTAAGGAATTTATTTTTTGCCAAAATACGCGTGACACACTTAAGCATGAAGAAGAGGATGTGTCTGTTTCTGTTGCAAATTAAATGTAACTATTAAGAGCGTATAGAATTGTAACTGAGCCAAAATTCACCTGATGCATGAAAAAGGCCTTGTTCTGTGTAATTAAGGGGCGACGGCAGCAGACATGATCCACCCAGAAAGGATGTTGTTTTAACTTTTCTGTTTGAAAGGGTTAATGATGGGCGAGACTTCCCATTTCAACCCCAACATGCGTTCCACAATCAGTACCCGATTTTCAGGAAATGTGTAAAGCAACTATACTCCCACGTAATTTAACCGGCATCATTTATTGTCAGAAATCGGCTCCAATGCTATTTTCAGTTTCCTTTCACTTGACTTCTTTTTTGGGGAAGCGTTTGCATTGATTCAGAATTATTGAAGATTTAAATGTCGGGAGGATAGTTTAAACACCAGCTTTCCCACAATGGCCATTGTTTCTTGGCACTAACCGGAGAAAGCAGAAGTGGTCAGCAAGTTGGTGGGGGGGGGGGGGGCGGGGGGGGACCATAGCTTGGTGACCAGGAAAAATATCTGACCTGGAGCAGGCCTCTGGTGAACAATAAAGAAGGCAATAGGGGAAAGCAAAAACGTTTATCCTTGTTTTAAAGGCCTGTGCACATTTACTGTGACTACGAGAAGCTGTTAGGGAATTATCACGAGGCAGAGTGATGAGGGGGAAAAGTTTGAAATATAACACTGATTTTCTCCCTTTGTACCGGCCCTCCCTCTCCATCCAGACACTCACACCTGTACCTTTCAACCATTCAGCTCCAAACACCTGCCAACATGCAAACCCAGTGCACTTCTATTTTTCAAAAGAATTGTCAATTCTGACTGTTTTTATTTACTTTAGCACTATTACCATAATGTTCGCATTTGTCCCATGTGCACATTATTCATTATGTCACTCACACACTGTTAAGTACCAAAATCCGGTCATTTTCAAAGGGCTCAAGTTGAGGAGAACAAGTTTAATGATTTTTTTTTTAATGTCTTTAGTTTGTACCTGGCCACTTGTTCGAAAACATGACAAACATTCACGATAGTTTAGTTTTTATGATAATCAAAGGCAAAAGCCACAAATTGATAAGGAAAATTTCCCTGTTGGCAGGAACTGTCCTGTTCCTTATATATGTGGTCTAATTCTCTGTACTATAAACTCAATTAACTGTTTTACCTGGGAATGTAACCAGCTACAGTTAAACGTAGTCATCCCCAAATCACACAGTGCAATATAGCATCCCCTGGCATTACATAGAACCACAGAATCCCTACAGTGCAGAAGGAGGCCATTCAGCCCATTGAGACTGCACCAACCCTCTGTAAGAGCAATCTACCTAGGCTCATTCCCCTGAAGCTCATAAGCGCAACTAATGTGGGCGTCACGCTAGCACAGTGGTTAGCACTGTTGCTTCACCGTGCCAGGGTCCCGGGTTCGATTCCCGACTTGGATCACTGTCTGTGCGGAGTCTGCACGTTCTCCCCGTGTCTGCGTGGGTTTCCTCCGGGTGCTCCGGTTTCCTCCCACAGTCCAAAGATGTGCTTGTTACGTGAATTGGACATTCTGAATTCTCCCTCTGTGACCCGAACAGGCGCCGGAATGTGGCGACTAGGGGATTTTCACAGTAACTTCATTGCAGTGTTAATGTAAGCCTACTTGTGACAATAATAAAGATTATTATTGTAATTAACTGTTGGATGCTTCAGTGGAAATTGATCATGGCCAATCCACCTAACCTGCACATCTTTGGGCACTAAGGGACAATTTAGCATGGCCAATCCACCTAACCTGCACATCTTTGGGCTGTGGGAGGAAACCGGAGCACCCGGAGGAAACCCACGCAGACACGGGGAGAACGTGCAGACTCCGCACAGACAGTGACCCAAGCCGGGAATCGAACCTGGGGCCCTGGCAGTGGTGCTAGCCACTCTGCCTTTTCTTGAGTTAAGGTTTTGTTTAAAACCAATTTAAATAAATCAAATTTATTTTAATTGACCTGTTGTACTGTTTGTCCAGATTCAATCAATGATTCATCTTAGAAGTGCAGTTACTGCTTTAACTTGCAACCAATTGCAACTCAAATAAAAATAACATTCACTGGAATATTTGAGTATATAAGTAAGGTCATTGTTGAAAAGATTGATTGTGAAGAGTTTTATCCATCTCTACGGGGTGGCAGAATGGACATTTTCTTCTTACCGTTTTTCTGTGTCCTTCCTCTTCAGCTTTTCAAACAGGTTCTGTTGTGAAGGCAAAACAAGATATTGTGAATCAGATAAAACATGCAATGATTCGAAGATCAACTGATTTTGGCTGCTCACCTATCAAACAGTGCTTTATGAAACATTTGAACAGATTGTTCAGATGCAAGTTGCATTGTGAGAAAATTATAGAAAAGATTTTAAAACACTTTGAATTCCTACAGTGCAGAAGGAGGCCACTTGGCCCATCGAGTCTGCACCAACCCTCTGAAAGAGCACCCTACCCAGGACCAGTCCCCCACCCTATCCTCATAACCCCACCTAACCTGCACATCTTGGGACACCAAGGGATAATTTATCATGGCCAATCCACCTAACCTGCACATCCCTGGACACTAAGGGACAATTTAACATGGCCAATCCACCTAACCTGCACATCCCTGGACACTAAGGGATAATTTATCATGGCCAATCCACCTAACCTGCACATCCCTGGACACTAAGGGATAATTTATCATGGCCAATCCACCCAACCTGCACATCTTTGGACTGTGGGAGGAAACCGGAGCACCCGGAGAGAATGTGCAGACTCCACACAGACAGTGACCCAAGGCCAGAATCGAACCTGGGACCCTGGTGCTGTGAGGCAGCAATGCCAACCACTGTGCCACCTATCTTCTCCAGATGTCACAAACACAAAGTTGGACATTGAGAACTAAATCTAAAGCAGCTCGCTTTTCTTCAGGGGCGAGACAGGGGTGGAACAGGCGTGAGTGGAAACGGCAATAGCCGAACTTCAAGGTGGACCCCCACCCCCAATACCACATTTTCCCTTTGCCCATACTTTATTTGGCAGCTTTGTGTTGTCACCTTGTCTAACAAGTACTGGATTGAGGAATGGCCCAAACCCATTGCAGATCTCAGTATCAGACAGAGGAAACATGCCCCCCTGCTCACATCACCACTCCCTCCCCCTCCAGTTTGGCTTGGATTTGAACTTGTGGATAAATGTTATCGTCGAACACTATTGCTGCAGGGTTTTGTGCAGCAGGTGCACTTCTTGACAACTCGGGCCTGAAGACCAGTTTTTTGTCTGGGAATGCTAAATTGTAACATTTGTCCCTTTGATCCCGTATTCTCAGCTCCTGTCCACCATCTAAACTCTGCAAAGTAACTTTAACAATCCTGCTTCCTTCCCTGTGCCAACATACCACCCCGCACGGCAGAGCTGAGTGTGTTGTACCCGTATTGCTGCAATTGCTTTGATCTGATAAAGCAAGTGGCATTTTCAGGAGCTGTGATTTGAAGTTTGGTACCGAGATGGCCGTTAACGCTGGTGGGAATTATTTCAATTTGGACTCGGAGATCTGAGTTTAATGTAATCTGCTGTAAAAATTGAAAACAGGATTTGCGTAAACTATAAAGGTTTTGTGTTGCACGTGTGTAGCACAGGCAGGACTACCCGAGAAGTTAAAAAGTAAATTTTGCAACACTGTAGTTGCTTACAAATTCTTCATAATGCCCTGGGCAATGTCTATAATTCTGCTCAAACAGCAGGCAGCGAGCTCAAGGTTTGATTTCACAGCAGGGAGCTAGTCACAGCATCAACATACAAGCTTCACACATGGGACACATCAGCGTGTTACCACAGGACTATGCTGTTGCTATATTTTTCTTCATTACTTATTGTAAAACATGCATTTGCAGTCTATCACTATATTTGATCACTGTACCAGAAAACCTCACGTTGACGTCAGGAATGCAGTATTCGCTCCGTGCAAATTCCCAAATTCCGTTCAATGAGAAATTGCTAAATTGAATCCATTTTTTGGGATACTCATTTGATATTTGTGTTGAAATAAGGGTACAGCTTCTTGTGCGTGGTTGGAGCCGCACTCACCCAGGCAAGCGGAGGGTATTCCATCGCACTCTGCACAGGTGGCACAGTGCTTAGCACTGCTGCCTCACAATGCCAGGGACCTGGATTTGATTCCGGCCTTGGTTGACTGTGTGTGTTCTCCAAATACTTCCAACACAATATATCTGAAATTCCTACATTCATCACAGATGGCACAGTCAATGGTGGCCCCCAGGATTTTGATGTTGGGGGGGGGATTCAGCGATGGTAACACCATTGGATGTCAGTTTTGGTCAGCCCAAAGAGTGTCTATCACTACGTTGATGGCCCTCCAGCAGCAGTTAATGTTTATCTCAGTGTGCGTCTCTGGGGCAGAGAAGGTCCTGCGATAGTGACGTTTAAGGGGCATCTTGACAAATACAGGAATAGGATGGGAATAGAGGGATACGGATCCCGGAAGTGTAGAAGATTGTAGTTTAGACGGGCAGCATGGTCGGCGCAGGCTTGGAGGGCCGAAGGGCCTGTTCCTGTGCTGTACTTTTCTTTGTTCTGTGTCACAGAGCTGCTCAGGATGAACCTCGACAAAAACCACCGCATCTCCCTCCAGACCTTCTTTGCAAAGCACATTCCAGAAGGACGTAGGTAACAGTCTCTTCACCAACCCAGCTTTCCTGGGGGCGGAGTGTAGTTACGTTGAGACTCCGGGAGTGCAGGAAGGAACTGATGGTAAGGTCCCTTCTCACCACCAGCCAAGTTAGGTATTGCCGCTTGTTTGAAAGTTCTACCAATGAGGCTTCCGCCATGTGACTTTGCCAGTCTGTTCAGGGAACCATCTGATGGGATCTACCATCTCCTTATCCTGCAGGCCCTCTAGAGTTTTAAATGCCAACCACTGCCCGATGGATTTCAAATGTTTTTCTGCACAAAGTCTCCACAACTGAATGGAGGCTTCTGCGACAATGTGAGCAGACCCATCCTTTGCAACACTAGAGCCTCAGCATGTCGCGTTAATGTACTGAGGGCCTTAAGGAGCTGCGCACAAAGATGGCAATCAAAATGTGGATGATGATGGATACTCTTTTTGCGCTTTTATCTGGTGCTTTGTACACCCTTGTATGTGGGCACGGTCCATTTTAAAACCACAGATCAAGCAGAAGAAGGCCCAGGTGACCTTTGCGCAGGAGCACGGTTATGGGCCAGATCATCAGACCTCGTGTCTGATCAGCAGGTTCTTGTCTGGAATGAAGGAGTGTCATTCCTAAGTGCCCAGCTTCTATTTCACCTTGGCTATATGCTCCTCCCAGTTCTCAGCATGGGTCTCTGCCCTGATGAGCCATATTTCCTGAGTAAATGTCGTTGTGACTGAGATCAGATAACTCAGCAAGGTTGGGCGAGCAATTTTGCGACATTCCCAGTCTATGTGGCCCAGCCCCAAATTATGTCATTGGAACCATCAGAGCGGCACGGTAGCACAGTGGTTAGCACCGTTGCTTCGCAGCTCCAGGGACCTGGGTTCGATTCCCCGCTGGGTCACTGTCTGTGCGGGGTCTGCACGTTCTCCCCGTGTCTGCGTGGGTTTCCTCCGGGTGCTCTGGTTTCCCCCCACAAGTCCTTGTTCGGTGAATTCTGAATTCTCCCTCTGTGTACCTGAACAGGCGCCGCAATGTGGTGACTAGGGGCTTTTCACAGTAACTTCATTGCAGTGTTAATGTAAGCCTACTTGTGATAATAAAGATTAGATTTTTAAAATATCAGGGAAGCCTTAATCCGCTCATTCTAAGCAGATTTCTAATCATAACACATCTCCTGTGGCGTTCACTATTGCAAAGAAATAGTCGAGGTCGGAAAGGCCTACCTCGAGGCCTTTGCATAAACCTCAGCTCTCTGACATTCTATGGCCTCCCTAATGTATCCAATTACAAATGATCACCTTCGTGTTTCAGTTTCTCACAGCATCACCCCTCCCTACCTCTGCAATTGGCTCCAGCCATTCAACAAGCCCAATCCATCACCCTGAACCTTTTGTTCCTCCAATCCTGAATCATAGAATCCCTACAGTGCAGAAGGAGGCCATTCGGCCCATCAAGTCTGCACCGACCCTCCAAAAGAGCATCCTACCCAGGCACACTTCCTGGCCCTATCATCGTAACCCCATAAACCCGTTGGACACTAAGGGGCAATTTAGCGTGACCAAACCACCCAGCCTGCACATCTTTGGATTGTGGGAGGAAACCGGAGCACCCGGAGGAAACCCACGCACACACGGGGAGAACGTGCAGACTCCGCTCAGACAGTCACCCAAGGCCAGAATCAAACCCAGGCCCTGGTGCTGTGATGCAGCAGTGCTAACCACTGTGCTACCCATTGGCCTTATGTGCACCCATTTCTTCCTTTCAATCCACCATTGGTCGGCCTCGTCACTAAACACTCCTGAAACCCCGCTGAGCTTGGTGCTATCCTCTCCTATTATCTCCTTCTTTGCTCCATATCCATGTGGTGTGTCCTGAAGTGTGTTGGGGTAGTCCTCTCCAGCAAAAGGTGCTTTGTAAATGCAGGTTGTTGTTGAAGTGTAACAGGATACTCATTAGCTTGACTAAATTAAGGAAGGAAACTCGTTATTTAACAGGGTTGGCAGGGCGGCAGGGAGGGGGCTGGTGGTTAATCACAAGAGACTGAAGAGATATTGTAGATACGTATTGCAGTCTAATTGTGCAGCACAGTAATACAATGTGATATTGCCCTGCTGGATGTCTGTCCATTGTAGTGTTGCAGAAGTTTGATAGATCAATGAGCTGCACTGTTGAGTGATAGGATGCAGGTTCACACTGCTGATTGCCGGCACAGTGAATTCCCCAATCATAGCTGGCCTGTCACTGGATGTCTCAGATGGAACAAACCTTCTCGGGAGAAAACCAAATTCTACAAACTAAACTATCAAATCTGTGTGCACCTCAGCCGAAGCCTCGCTTAACGTTTCTGATTTTACCACATGGAGCATATCAATACAGAACATTGAGACATGCAATCCCTTTGTCTACTATTTCAGTGGCAAATGATATTAAATGGGTCAACTCCTCTGCAGGGGGTGGCACAGTGGGTTAGCACTGCTGCCTCACGGCGCTGAGGTCCCAGGTTCAATCCCGGCCCTGGGTCACTGTCCGTGTGGAGTTTGCACATTCTCCCCCGTGCCTGGCGCTGTGAAGCAATTGTGCTAACCACTATGGATAGCAACTGATATCCAAATTTAGAGTACCTCATTATTTTGTTCCAATTAAGGGGTAATTTAGCGCGGCCAATTCACCTACCCAGCACATCTTTGGGGATGAGACCCACGCAGACATGGGGCGAATGTGCAAACTCCACACAGACAGTGACCCAGGGCCGGGATCGAACCTGGGACCTCAGCACTGTGAGGCAGCAATGCTAACCACTGTGCCACCGTGCTGTCCAGCCCATCATTTTTAATTGACAACTGTAATTTGGATTCGCTGAAAGTAAAATGGGACGAGTGAAGTTTTAGTTTTATAAAAGGTTAGACGCAGAGATGCGTACTCGGAGAAGATTAATGGTAAATTCTGAAGTCGGTCACAACCAGAAGGTCCATCAGTTGAAGGCAACACCCAGTGTGTGAGATTGAACAGATAATGTAAGAGGAACTTAGACATGAGACCCCCACAAATCTTCCTATTTAAATGCCCATGTTCGTTTGAGAATAAGGGCTTGCACTAAACAGCTTGAGGAGGGGAGAAATCCAGTATGTCGGTTAAAGGTGGCATTTTCATCGAATAAAGACAAAGCTTTTGTAATCAGCATCACATTTTTATCACTGACGTTTCATTTGCATTCATGACGGTGAAAGACCTGTCCCTGTACCCCTTGATGTGTGAAGCAAATATTCATGGAAACCCTGCAGTGCAGTGGGAGGCCATTCAGCCCATCAAGTCTGCACCAACCCTCCAAAAAAACATCCCTACCTAGGCCCACTCACTGCCCTATATCCGTAACCCCACCTAACCTGTATATTCCTGGACACTAAGGGACAATTTAGCATGGCCAATCCACCTAACCTGCACATCCCAGGACACTAAGGGACAATTTAGCATGGCCAATCCACCTAACCTGCACATCCCAGGACACTAAGGGACAATTTATCATGGTCAATCCACCTAACCTGCACATCTTTGGGCACTAAGGGACAATTTAGTATGGTCAATCCACCTAACCTGTACATCTTTGGACACCAAGGGACAATTTAGCATGGCCAATCCACCTAACCTGTACATCTTTGGACACTAAGGGGCAATTTAACACGGCCAATCCACCTAACCTGTACATCTTTGGACACTAAGGCACAATTTAACATGGCCAATCCACCTAACCTGTACATCTTTGGACACTAAGGGACAATTTAGCATGGCCAATCCACCTAACCTGTACATCTTTAGACACTAAGGGACAATTTAACATGGCCAATCCACCTAACCTGTACATCTTTGGACACTAAGGGGCAATTTAGCATGGCCAATCCACCTAACCTGCACATCTTTGGGCACTAAGGGACAATTTAACATGGCCAATCCACCTAACCTGCACATCTTTGGACATGGGGTCCATGTACATAGGTCCCTCAAAGTTGCCACCCAAGTTGATAGGGTTGTTAAGAAGGCGTATGGTGTGTTGACTTTCATTAACAGGGGGATTGAGTTGAAGAGCCGCGAGGTTTTGCTGCAGCTTTAGTTAGACCTCACTTGGAATATTGTGTCCAGTTCTGGTCACCTCATTATAGGAAGGATGTGGATGCTTTGGAGAGGGTACAGAGGAGATTTACCAGGATGCTGCCTGGACTGGAGGGCATGTCTTATGAAGAAAGGTTGAGGGAGCTAGGGCTTTTCTCACTGGAGCGAAGAAGGCAGAGAGGTGACTTGATAGAGGTGTACAAGGTGATGAGAGGCATGGATAGAGT
Organism: Scyliorhinus canicula; assembly: GCF_902713615.1. Classification (NCBI taxonomy): domain Eukaryota; kingdom Metazoa; phylum Chordata; class Chondrichthyes; order Carcharhiniformes; family Scyliorhinidae; genus Scyliorhinus; species Scyliorhinus canicula. The sequence continues at coordinate 18,900,733 of NC_052173.1, forward strand.
GGATAGCCAGAGACTTTTCCCCAGGGTGGAAATGGCTGTCACGAGGTGACATCATTTTAAGGTGATTGGAGGAAGGTATAGGGGAGATGTCAGAGGTAGGTTCTTTACAGAGAGAGTGGTAGGTATGTGGGATGCACGGCCAGCAGAGGGAGTGGAGTCAGAGTCATTAGGGACATTTAAGCGACTCTTAGACAGGCACATGGACAGCAGTAAATTGAAGGGGTGTAGGTTAGATTGATTTTAGATTAGGATAAATGGTCGGCACAACATCGTGGGCCAAAGGGCCTGTACTGTGCTGTACTGTTGTATTTTCTATGTTCTATGAATCAAGCAAACAGGGGAGGGAGGACACCTGCACAATGGTCTGAAATGGCCAAGTCAGGTCTACCCGAGCAGCTTTACATCACAGCCTGGTATTCAATTTCAGACAGTAGCTGTGCCAAGAGGGAGAGGTGGGCCAATAATCATGATGCTACAAGCATTTTATTAAATGCTTTGTCAGGTGAAATAGGGGCTGGTTTAGCACAGTGGGCTAAACAGCTGGCTTGTAATACAGAAAAAGAACAGCAGCGCGGGTTTAATTCCCGTACTGGCCTCCCCAAATAGGCGCCAGAATGTGGCAACTAGGGGTTTTTGACAGTAACTTCATTGAAGCCTACTTGTGACAATAAGTGATTATTATCTCAAAGTTCTTTTATTTTAATAAATTTAGAGTATTCAATCCATTTTCTCCGATCAAGGGGCAATTTAGCGTGGCCAATCCACCTACCCTGTACATCTTTGGGTTGTGGGGGTGAAACCCACACAGACACGGGGAGAATGTGCAAACTCCACACGGGCAGTGACCCAGAGCCGGGATCGAACCTGGGACCTCGGCACCATGAGGCAGCAGTGCTAACCACTGCGCTACCGTGCTGCCCTATTATCTCAAAGTTGATGCACTATCAATTACGACGAGACGAGAGTAGAGAGTAATCGAGGCTTTATTACGCAGAGATTTGTAGCCTCCCGCAGCTGGTGCCGAAATGGCTACAGCTCGGAGAGCCCACACATTTATACTCCGCCTACTGGGCAGAGCCAGCAGGCAGGGATCTACCCTCGTACCTTTTTTTAAAATAAATTTAGATTACCCAATTATTTTTTCCAATTAAGGGGCAATTTAGCGTGGCCAATCCACCTAACCTGCACATCTTTGGGTTGTGGGGGTGAAACCCACGCAGACACGGGGAGAATGTGCAAACTCCACACGGACAGTGACCCAGAGCAGGGATCGAACCTGGGACCTCAGCGCCGTGAGGCGGTTGTGCTAACCACTAGGCCACCGTGCTGCCCTTCCCCCGTACTTGTAGTACAGGGGCCTTACCGTAATACCCTCGTATGCAGTATATAATACAACAGTGGTGACTACCACAAAAGTGCTTCACACAAGCAGTTTATTTTGAGGTGCGATTGACTGTTCTACACAGCCATGTCTGCAATGCAGTTGGAACATTAGAGATGAGCTCCTTTGTATTCGGGACTGGACTGGAGAGCCGGAGAACACATCCGCTATCGACAGCATTCCCTTAAGGTAAAAGTGCCTTTAACTTGGAATAAACCCAGGGTTAAAATATTATTTCTTCCTCCCCTTTTGTTTGAATTATTATGCGTGTGTCTCAGCTATTTCCTTTCCCTCTAGCCTGGGTGGTTTCTGCTCATTTATTTTGAATGTAATAGAGTACATGGCTAATTTTGTGATCCTCGTGATCCAGGCTTGGATCACTGCTAGGGCTATGACATTTGCAGCCTCAATCTTCCAATCCAAAGCCCCTCCCAAAATGCAGTTTAAAGAAAAATATTTTCATTGGTTAGAGAGACAGTGGCAAGGCGGCTAGCACTGTTGCCTCACAGCGGCAGGGACCCGGGATCAATTCAGGCCCCGGGTGACTGTCTGTGTGGAGTCTGCACGTTCTCCCCGTGCCTGCGTGGGTTTCCTCCGGGTGCTCCGGTTTCCTCCCACAGTCCAAAGATGTGCAGGTTAGGTGGATTGGCCATGATAAATTGCCCTTAGTGTCCAAAATTGCCCTTAGTGTTGGGTGGGGTTACTGGGTTATGGGGATAGGGTGGAGGTGTTGACCTTGGGTAGGGTGCTCTTTCCAAGAGCCGGCGCAGACTCGATGGGCCGAACGGCCTCCTTCTGCACTGTAAATTCTATGAATTGGCCATGACCAATGTGCGGGGATTATGGGGATTGGGAGGGAGAGGGGGTCTAGGTAGGGTGCTCTTTCAGAGGGTAAGTGCAGACTCGATGGGCCAAATGGCCTCCTTCTACATTGTAGGGATTCTATGGTCCAACCTTTTAGCGTGGCCAGAGTACTCCAGCTCGCAGTGGTGGCTTTTCCCACAGCTCACCATGGGCTACTGGTGGAATCGCCCAGTGCCGCCTAAGTCGCTGTGTTTGGCATGGCTGACCTTTCACCCCGCTGGCCAGAAAGTCCCGGCAGGATCCCGCCATAGCTAAGCGCCCAAAATATCACAACCATAATGTTTTTGCTCAGCAAGTTGGTTTCTTTTCATACCTCAGTATGAAAGAAAAAATAATGTTTATGTTGTGCCAAACTTTATCTTTCCAAAATTTGCTCATCAGTCCCTTGAGTGCGAAAAGTGTTGAAATTTGGGCCCCTTTGCTGCATCACAGGAAATAGTTTCTTTATATGTACTCACTGGAATAATGGGGCAGATTTTCCATTGCCCGCTGCTGGTAGCAGGGTTTCCCAATCCGGCGGAGAATCGGGTGTCAGCCGGAAAACTGGATCAGTCCCTCAGTGTCCAATCCTGCGCTGATGCTCCCGTTCCCCGCTATACCTCCCCGCTGGCGGAAAATGCAAATGGCTCATTTGCAAATTCACTGCATTTACACTTACCCTTTCCCAACATAGAACATACAGTGCAGAAGGAGGCCATTCCACCCATCGTGTCTGCACCGACACACTCAAGCCCTCATTTCCACCCTATCCCCGTAACCCAATAACCCCTCCTAACCTTTTTTGATCACTAAGGGCAATTTAGCATAGCCAATCCATCTAACCTGCACATCTTTGGACCGTGGGAGGAAACCGGAGCACCCGGAGGAAACCCACGCACACACGGGGAGGACGTGTAGACTCCGTACAGACAGTGACCCAGCGGGGAATCGAACCTGGGACCCTGGTGCTGTGAAGCCACAGTACTAACCACTGTGCTACCGTGCTGCCTCAGACAACATTTTAAAATGTTTTAAAGCTGCAGCTGTTACAAGTGTCAGAGGCTAACTCAAAAGCGGAGTACACTTCAAAGGACTTAAAATCCCTTGACATCCTTTGAAATACAAATGTTTCATTCAATTTCACTCAGCAATACATTGCGTTGGCCAGCAACTGACAGTTTTATTACTCCAGAGACAGGTGGATTGCTGATCTACCTTTCCCTTCACGCTTGAATGCATCTCCATTACCCTGCTTTGATGCTAACCACAATGTTTATAAACACTCTTGCTGTGATTGACAGCTGCTCACCACATCAAAAGCTTTGACTTCCTCTTTTTCATAGCAGAGAGCACTTAGTTTAATCTTCTCTATTAAAGTAAATATAAGCAAAGTTTATGCAACTTGCCCTCCTAATTTAATCCATAACGCTCTGGTATCACTTGAGTGAATCTACACTGCAACTGGCTCCCAGGCCATTGTGTCCTTCCTGAGGGTCTGCGATCAGTACTGAAGGCAGAATTTCAGATGGGGTTTGATCAAGACTCTCTCAAGGTGGTGCATAACTTCCTTTTGTTTGTATTCCTGTCCCATTGAGATCTGCCTTTTTGATTTCCTTTGTATCTCTCTGCTAGTTTTAAATGGTTAGTGTAGATCACACCCAAATGGCTCTGCCCATCGCTGGCCTCTTACCTTTTCGATATTATTCCAATTCAACTTTTGTTGGCGTGGGGGGGGGGGGGGGGGGTGGGGTGGCGGGGGGTGGGGGGGGGCGGGGGGTGGGGTGGGGGGGGGGGTCAAAGTGTCTACCCTCACACTTGCCCACATTGCGATCAAATTTGCCACAGGATTCTTCACTCGCTCAATCAGCTTATCTACATTCTATTGCAGACCGGCATGGTAGCACAGTGGGTAGCTCTGTTGCTTCACAGCGCCAGGGTCCCAGGTTCGATTCCCGGCTTGGGTCACTGTCTGTGTGGAGTCTGCACGTTCTCCCCGTGTCTGCGTGGGTTTCCTCCGGGTGCTCCGGTTTCCTCCCACAAGTCCCGAAAGACATGCTGTTAGGTGAATTGGACATTCTGAATTCTCCCTCTGTGACCCGAACAGGCGCCGGAATGTGGGGACTAGGGGCTTTTCACAGTAACTTCATTGCAGTGTAAGCCCACTTGTGGCAATAATAAAGATCATTAGGTTATTATTATTAGTTTACTGCATTACTCACTGTCCTTTCTAACTTAGTGTCATGGTTAAGGAGGTGTAGGGTGGGGTAGGTGGCAGAGGAACGCACCCCAACTGGTGACAAATTCAAATGCTTTCCTCTGAAATGCAGGATAGATAGCATTGAAGGGTTGAAGTGAACTTGGAGAAATGTACTTGTGTAATCATAATGTACGTTCTGCCCTCTTCACAGACGTTGGCGTAGGAGCCAGTGATCTTTACTGGAAGTGAGAGCAGTAATGCACATCACAGCATGCATTGTCACAACTCACAATTACACATATTGTCAGCCCGCAATCCAACGTTCTGGGATTTTACAGTGAGCGGGGGAACGTGACAAAGAACTGGTACAGAAGAGTGTGAGAAAAGGGCAGGAGACATGCAGACTGCGCAGCAAGTACATGGCAAAGTCTCATCGCGGTAGCTGTTCCTGCTTGAGGTCTTCAGACGAGCGAGCTTAGTGTTTCTGCATTCCAGCAGAGGCTTATTCAACAATGGACAATCTAAAGTAAGATTAGATTTAGTAAAAAAATTTCTCCACACAATTATGCTGGATCAACTGGACTGGTAAAAGTCGATAAGCCTTTCTCTGCTAGTTTCTACATTTCCTCCGCCTCATTCTTGCACAAAGCCCTCTTGTGTTGGTATTGATGGTCCTTTTTTTCCCCCTCGTTGATGCTCAGTCTCCTTGTTCCTATGCAGCCCCAATTAAAGCACTTTTAATTAGTACACATGATCCTTATTCTTTATCCTCTGCTGTTGGACCAACCAATTCTAACCCAAAGTTCACATTTTTTTCTGCACTTCAGTAATAAGTGTGCTTTGAGTAATAAACTTTCATTTTCATCTTTGAACACCTCGTTTGGCCTGGAGGCTAATCATATCTTGCTTTCGTTACTGATTGTTACAATTTGGGCTTCGCAGCAACAAAACACTTTGATGAATTCTGCACAGCATTAACAATTCCCATCCTGTGCAGTCTGCAAAGATGTGCTACCCAACTGCAATAAGAGTTTGAAAAAGGCATGCTGATTGATGGGCCATATTTTGATGGCTAAAAAAAGAAATCAGATTTATTGTAAACCATAAATTCACGCAGAAGCAAAATAAATGAGAAAAAATGGAAAATGTAGTATTACATCAGTACTTAACTTTCACTGATATGGAAACTGGTTTTCTGAAACCAAAACAGCAGAGCCCTTTAGCTAGACCATGGGTAAACATAGCTTGGACGTTTCAACTTCTTTTTGTGTTCTGCCGTACGGTATGGCTCCAGTCTGGTTAAGTGAACTAAAAGTATAGCAAAAGGATGCGCGAAATATGCTTGTTCCAGCCAGCTTCCTATGTTTCAGATGAATCCAGATCTTTCACAGTGGGAAAGTGCGGCACACTGGTTAGCACTGTTGCCTCGCAGCGCCAGGGACTCGGGTTCGATTCCGGCCTTGGTTGACTGTGTGGAGTTTGCACGTTCTCCCCGTGTCTGCGTGGGTTTCCTACGGGTTCCCCGGTTTCCTCCCACAGTCCAAAGATATGCAGGTTAGGTGGATTGGCCATGCTAAATTGTCCCTTAGTGCCCAAAGATGTGCAGGTTAGGTGGATTGGCCATGTTAAATTGTCCCTTAGTGCCCAAAGATGTGCAGGTTAGGTGGATTGGCCATGTTAAATTGTCCCTTAGTGCCCAAAGATGTGCAGGTTAGGTGGATTGGCCATGATAAATTGTCCCTTAGTGTCCAAAGATGTGCAGGTTAGGTGGATTGGCCATGCTAAATTGTCCCTTAGTGTCCAAAGATGTGCAGGTTAGGTGGGGTTACTGGGATACGGGAGGGGGCCGAGATAGGGTGTTGTTTCGGAGGGTCAGTGCAAGCTTGATGGGCTGAATGGCCTCCTTCTGCACCGCAGGGATTCCATGAAACGGAGGAAATTCCAAATCCCTTTTCCATTTTCAACAGCCCAGTAATCAGTGTTAAAAGTATTTCTATTACTCAGATGGATCAGAAGTGTAAGGTACTCACAAATCAATATTTGTCAATTCAAACTTGAAACAAAGCTTATCAGAATTTTGCCTTGCCCTTTAATGGCTGTAGCAATTGCCTCAGTGTTCAATGTGAGGACAAAGGAAATCCTATCACAAACAACAGCAATTTAAAGATCCCAGTAAACTAGCTTATCCACAATTTCGTATGGGAAGATAAGTCAGGAAAACAAGACGAGCATTGATTCTCTCTTTGAGCATGACTCCCCACAATGCGTGCAGGATCAGGAAACTTACACTATAATAGATACATTTTATAATAATGCTGGATCTTGTGTCCATGGTGTAACTCTACTCTGCTTACATGGCGGTGTCACGTATGTGAGCCGAACAAGAACTGTTGTTACAGCAGCATAGAATAATGCTCGCTGGTCTGTCGAGTTGTTGTCCTCTACGAGGCACGTTCTGTTTCAGTCTGAATATAAAAGTACAGCAGCAACCCTGCGACAGAGCTGTCAGTGTAACTGCATCTCGCACAGCTCCATCCCATTCTGAGGTGGTTAGTTGGTGCTGATTCCCCCCGATACCACGGCCATCTCTTTCTGAAACTCCATCATCCACAATGCCCACCCAATATCTCGCATTCCACTCCAAACAGGAAGCCAAGTATGCCTGCCTAGCAAATACACTCCCTCACCATCAGAAATGCTGCACCAAACTGTAACGTGCAAATTGTGCCCGAAGGGAAGGAGGGTATTTTGAACCTTTGAGGCGCGACAGTACCAATCTAGTATTCCCACACTCTTTATTTGCATAATTGGACCCTATAGGATTAAGGTCACCTCTTCGCTTGGCAGCAAAGCCATATTCGGCACACGACCCAGTTTTTTCTGCTGTTCTTTTACAAAAAGAAGAGCCTTGCCTTAAAAGAATGACTGCCAAGAACACAGACATGGATTAACTTATTAAAGAATCAATGCTTTTGTCCAATCTGTCATGGAAGTGGGAAATGACAATTGACTGATTTATGTTCTCCTCCAGAAGCTTTTTATATTGGGAGTTTCGATCTGGTCTCTGAAGAAAACATCGTATACTATCTCCTATATTACACATTTAGCTACAGTTTAGTGGTTGGCATTAGTAGCAGTGGTCAATAATAATAATAACCTTTTATTGCCACAAATATGAAGTTTACTGTGAAAAGCCCCTAGTCGCCACATTCCAGTGCCTGTTCAGGTAAGCTGGTTCAGGAATTGAACCCGCGCTGCCGCCATAACTGACATCAAGGGTCATGTGTGAGAGTGGGACTTAGGTTGAAAGTGACAGTGGCATTTTTAGCTGAATCTTGCTGACAACAGCGAACCTCCTGTTCGTCTGCCCCACTTAGGCTGGGCAGATATATCAGCACCAATCTTTTCAATCTAGCACATTCCAGGCAATAACAAGCAATTCTCAAATCCGTAACCCCCCCCCCCCCCCCCAACTGTTTTGGTCATTTACATCTCAGCATTATGTGCACAGAATGAAAGGGCAGCACGGTAGCACAGTGGTTAGCGCAATTGCTTCACGGGTCCCAGGTTCGATTCCCCGCTGGGTCACTGTCTGTATGGAGTCTGCACGTTGCCCCCGTGTCTGTGTGGGTTTCCTCCGGGTGCTCCGGTTTCCTCCCACAGTCCAAAGATGTGCAGGTTAGGTGCATTGGCCATGTTAAATTGCCCCTTAGTGTCCACGGATGCACAGGTTAGGTGGATTGGCCGTGCTAAATTGTCCCTTAGTGTCCAAAGATGTGCAGGTTAGGTGGTTTGGCCGTGTTAAATTGCCCCTTAGTGTCCAAAGATGTGCGGGTTAGGTGGATTGGCCATGCTAAATTGCCCTTAGTGTTGGGTGGGGTTACTGGGTTATGGGGATAGGGTGGAGGTGTTGACCTTGGGTAGGATGCTCTTTCCAAGAGCCGGTGCAGACTCGATGGGCCGAATGGCCTCCTCCTGCACTGTACATTTAATGATTCTATGAAATAACCCATTCACATAATTAGAAGAATCTTTTCAAGTAAAAAAGGAAAGGCTTGCATTTATTATTGCACCTCTCATGACCATTGGACTTCTGAAAGAACTTTACAGCCATAAAGTACTTTTGAAATGTAGTCACCATTGTAATGTGGTAATCAGCATGTCAGGGAGGTGATGGCATAGTGGTGTTGTCACTGCGCTAGTAATCCAGAGAGCCACAGTAATCTGAGGGTTCAATTCCCACCTCAGGTGATTGTCTGTGTGGAGTTTGCACGTTCTCCCCGTGTCTGCGTGGGTTTCCTCCGGGTGTTCCGGTTTCCTCCCACAGTCCAAAGATGTGCTGTTAGGTGGATTGGCCATGCTAAATTGTCCCATAGTGTCCAAAAAGGTTAGGTGGGGTTACGGGAATAGGTTTGAACTTGGGCGTACGTAGGGTGCTCTTTCCAAGGACGGAGCAGGCTCAATGGGCCGAATGATCTTCTGCACTGTGGGGATTACTATAAATAATGACCATAAAACCTACCTGGCTCATTCTGGTGACATTTCAATGCCCTCTGTTTAGCACACTGACTTTGAAAGCAGGCTGGTTCAATTCCCGTACCAGCCTCCCCGAACAGGCGCCGGAATGTGGCGACTAGGGGCTTTTCACAGTAACTTCATCGAAGCCTACTCGTGACAATAAGCGATTTTCATTTCATTTCAAATGGCCTCGGATGGCAATAAATTGCCAGCTAGAGGTGCCCATGTGAATAAAACATAATGTAGGAATCCCAACATTCAGCATTGGTTTATTTTACTTGACTTTCTCTTTGTAATGGCTTGTGATTTGAAAAATATATATTCCATGTAAACAGTTAAGAATTAACGATAAGATTATTTCCTATTTTCCGAATTAAATTGTCCTCACCTGGGGTGAGGGTATATAAGAACCATGACTCCTCAACTGGGCCGTAGTTTGTAGTAAGATAATGATAGACGAGTAACCCAGAAAACTAATCCCGCAGTATTCCGACAGAGAAATAGGGAAGAGGTGAGAAATATTCATGGTAAATATTATGGTACGATTGGACTGATTAGATCGGTTTTCGAATTCTGGTGTGATCCAATTCTCCATTGGGGAAGGGTAATTCTTCAAGACATCTGTTACTTAGCAGCAGTTTGTAAAAGCTGCTGTTTAAAGTAACTTCAGGCATACTAAAGTGAAGATTTATTTATGACGTCCTTCCAACTGAATTTTCATGGGTTTTTCTTCATACAGTTTTCTGCTGTCGGTAAACTTGCATGAAGGTGCAGACTGAATCCACAACTGAAGAGTTGAAGAAAATAAATGTCCTGGAATTTGCTGAAGCATGATCAAAATTTACTTTTTAATGGCTTCGAGTCATAGAGGCCTACAGCACAGAAAAGGCCCTTCAGCACATCGCGTCTGCACTGGTCAAACACAACCACCGAACCATTCTAATCCCATTTTCCACTACTTGGCCCTTAGCCGTGTCTGCCCTGGGATCGTAACTGCACATCTAAATACTTCTGACATGTTCTGAGGGTCTCTGCCTCCATCACCCTCTCAGGCAGCGAGTTCCAAACTCCCACCACCCTCTGGGTGAAAAGGTTTTTCCTCAAATCCCCTCTAAACCTCCTGCCCCTTACCTCACATCCCCTCTAAACCTCCTGCCCCTTACCTCACATCCCCTCTAAACCTCCTGCCCCTTACCTCACATCCCCTCTAAACCACCTGCCCCATACCTCACATCCCCTCTATACCTCCTGCCCCTTACCTCACATCCCCTCTAAATCTCCTGCCCCTTACCTCACATCCCCTCTATACCTCCTGCCCCTTACCTCACATCCCCTCTAAACCACCTGCCCCATACCTCACATCCCCTCTAAACCTCCTGCCCCTTACCTCACATCCCCTCTAAACCTCCTGCCCCTTACCTCACATCCCCTCTATACCTCCTGCCCCTTACTTCACATCCCCTCTATACCTCCTGCCCCTTACCTCACATCCCCTCTAAACCTCCTGCCCCTTACCTCACATCCCCTCTAAACCTCCTGCCCCTTACCTCACACCTCCTGCCCCTTACCTCACATCCCCTCTAAACCTCCTGCCCCTTACCTCACATCCCCTCTATACCTCCTGCCCCTTACCTCACATCCCCTCTAAACCTCCTGCCCCTTACCTCACATCCCCTCTAAACCTCCTGCCCCTTACCTCACATCCCCTCTAAACCTCCTGCCCCTTACCTCACATCCCCTCTAAACCTCCTGCCCCTTACCTCACATCCGCTCTAAACCTCCTGCCCCTTACCTCACATCCCCTCTATACCTCCTGCCCCTTACCTCACATCCCCTCTAAACCTCCTGCCCCTTACCTCACATCCCCTCTAAACCTCCTGCCCCTTACCTCACATCCCCTCTATACCTCCTGCCCCTTACCTCACATCCCCTCTAAACCTCCTGCCCCTTACCTCACATCCCCTCTAAACCTCCTGCCCCTTACCTCACATCCCCTCTAAACCTCCTGCCCCTTACCTCACATCCCCTCTATACCTCCTGCCCCTTACCTCACATCCCCTCTATACCTCCTGCCCCTTACCTCACATCCCCTCTAAACCTCCTGCCCCTTACCTCACATCCCCTCTAAACCTCCTGCCCCTTACCTCACATCCCCTCTAAACCTCCTGCCCCTCACCTCACATCCCCTCTATACCTCCTGCCTCTTACCTCACATCCCCTCTAAACCTCCTGCCCCTTACCTCACATCCCCTCTAAACCTCCTGCCCCTTACCTCACATCCCCTCTATACCTCCTGCCCCTCACCTTAAATCTCTGCCCCCTGATCCCTCCGCCAAGGGGAAATGTTTCTTCCTGTCTACTCTATCTGTGCCCCTCATAGTTTTATATATCTCAATCCCCCCCCCCCCCCCCCCCCCAGTCTCCTCTGCTCCAAGGAAAACAACCCCAGTCTATCCAATCTCTCTTCATAACTAACATTCTCCAGCCCAGGCACCATCCTGGTAAATCTCCTCTGCATCATTTCCAGTGGCTATCACATCCCTCCTATAATGTGGATTCCAGAACTGCACACAATACTCTAGCTGTGGCCTAACCAACGTTTTATACAGTTCCAGCATAATCTCTCTGCTCTTAAACTCTATGCCTCAGCTAATAAAGGCAAGTATACCACATGCCTTCTTAACCACTGTACCCACCTGCGCTACTACCTTAAGGGAAAGGTGTACATGCCCACCAAGGTCCCTCTGATCCTCGGTGCTTCCCAGGGTCCTGCCGTTTATCATGTATTCCCTTTCCTTGTTTGTCCTGGCCAAGAATAGAACATGTCTTGTTTGTGAAGGACTAATTGCAATTGTTATTTTTTTGACAAGAATGTGCAGGTACATTTCAATGACTCAACTGGTTATGGCAGTGATAAGCTAAGCTCGATAGACCAGAAAGATAATTATTTTTATAGTCCCCGCTCTCCCAGCCTTGATTTGCCTTCCGTATCAGCACCTGTTATGTTGCAATCAAACAAGTTGCAGCAAATTAATATCTAAAAAAAGGTTATGTTTGAAGAACTTTGTATTGGTGAAACATGAAAACAATTTGCTGGTTTGAGAAGAGAGACTCTCAGTCTGGGAGAGATTCCAAAGGAAAAAACATCAGGGATACAGTAAACCCTTTGGGGTAGCAACTGCTGATGTTCCACCATGAAATCTTCACTTTCCTAGACAAGTATATTCTGAGAAAAGAATTTAGGCTGCAGTGTGGAACACAATACAGAAAAGTGAGGTTAGACACTGTAGACAAAATATATTTGATCTTAAAAACTGCTAATGACTATGTCAATGATGTTTAATAATTCAGAATGCAGATAGAGATTCATCTAGATGATAATGCAAAATGTGGACTGTAAAAGTATAAAAATCTTAAATTATTAACCACCCTGTCTCCTTGAATATTCTGTCCTTATACAAATTATACATGACCCCAGTGGGGTTGAAAAGAAACACATTTAAATGGCATTTGTTGTAATCTTGGAAAGGACAACCTAGTTTTAGATCTGCGAAGAGGTTCAGGGATAAATCTTAAAGGCATATGATATCTCACTGGCTCTTTTGGGTATTCTAGCAATATGTGGAACCATCTGGAACAACCTTGGTTGTTTCCATGGTGATTCCTTTTTTTAATGATGCCTGCAAGACAGCAGCCAATCCTATTTCTCCGATGACATCACTGGCCAATGCTGGGCAGTCTTATTGTGAGGTAAAGGACAACATTGGTACTCTGTGATTACACGGGCCCATGTTTCCCTCATAACATTAAGGCCAACAACAATATGCTTTTACCACTGAGGGAAATAACTCATTGAAGAATTCACTGTGAGCCTGTAGGGCTGAAAAGCAATGTAGAAAATAAAAACGGTTAATCCTGCGAAGGGCTCGTTAATATCTCTAATGACCTGATTTTCTTGAGCTGAAACGTTAACAGGCTTTTCTTTCAGAATATCAAGTGAAATGTTACTGTGGGAAGAGACAGCTGTCATTCCACCCCCCCCCCCTTCCCCCACCTTCCCCCACTCTACCCCCGCCCCCATAGCCGCAGTACCATCCATCACCTCAGCTCCACTTTTGAGCTCATAAGCCCTCTGACCTCAACCATTCTACTGTCTCTGAATTCAACCCCATCATTCTCCTGTCCTCAAACCCTATGTCCAGGGTAAAACCTGTCTGTCGCCCAACAAGCTTAAATAAACAAAGTTACCGCTAATTCATTGGCTGCTTCATTTCTGCATGTGACTCATTCCTTGATTCCTTTGATTAATGTGTTTATACATTTATAGCTATCCTCTCCAGTTAAGAATCGGTGACTTCTGAGCTGTAGGTTAATTGGAAAGCCAGTCATTATTCATTTAAGTTAATTTATCAGTGTTAGTTTCTGAAACATATGAATGTACTCACTGGCTTGTACACGGAATGATAAGTTGACTATGATTCCTTTCCCTTCTGTGGCTTTTCAGTGGGCAATTCAGCTGAAGGCTATTGGCAGGCGTTTTCTTGAGAACTATTATGGGGCTTGAGTTCAAAGGTGGCATCAGAGTTGACCAAATGGATCATAGCAGGAGTGAGCAGAGGACTGGAATAGGATAAGAATGTAGATGTACATGAATCAGAATGTACAGGTTCCAAGACAGTTAACCCAAAATGTACAAAACTTCTTAACTACTCGTTTATATTTCCCTTACATGTTTCACAGCTAGAAATATACTTCTCCTCAATGCTGTACCAGTTAAGCAGTCAATGCAAAGCTGCATAATGATCTGTAACAGTGATTAGGAGCAGAAATAGGCAATTCAGCCCTTTGAGCCTGCTCCTCCATTCAATCAGATCATGGCTGATCTCTTCCTGGTCTCAAATCCACCTCCCCACCTGTTCCCCATATCCCTTTAACACATTTTTAAATCAGAAATATATCTCTCTCCTTCTTGAAACTATTTAATGACTCAGATTCCACCGCACTATGGGGCAGCAAGTTCCACAAATTCACCACCCTCTGCGAGAAGTAGTTCCTCCTCATCTCAGTTTTATATCTATCGCCTCTCACCCAATATCTGTGAGAAAGGTGTTGATGATGGAACATAGAAAATAGGAGCAGGAGGAGGCCATTCGGCCCTTTGAACTTGCTCGACCATTCAGTATGATCAGGGCTCACCCTCATCTCAAAGCCACACTCGCACACTCTCCCAATAGTCCTTGATGCCTTTAGTCCAAGGTGTATGGAGGCTTGTGAGGGGGAATGTCACTGATGTGTATCATTTGGGATCAATAGCCTGTTTTGGCTGGAATTCTCCGCTCGCTGCGATTCAATTTTCCCGCCGGCAGTGCATCCCCGCCAGTGGGTTGGGATGGGTACAATTGGAAATCCCATTGGCATTCGGCGGGAAGATAGAATCCAACCGCCTACGAATGGCGCGTGGTCGAGAGACACGCGGGTAGGGGAGTGGAGAATCCCGCGGCAAGTAATAAAGCCTGGTCACAAGGCCTTGAAAGCTTCAGGACCTCTTTCGGAGTGATCATTTACAATGTAGCAAAACTTACTCAACCTGAGAATTGAACCATTTCATAAAGTGCACCATCGTTATAGTCCGATTGCTGCAAGATAAGTTAGATTGTTTTTAAAAAGGAAAACATGAGGGCAGCACGGTGGTGCAGTGGTTAGCACTGCTGCCTCACGGGGCAGCACGGTGGCGCAGTGGTTAGCACTGCTGCCTCACGGCGCCGAGGTCCCAGGTTCGAATCCCGGCCCTGGGTCACTGTCCGTGAGGAGTTTGCACATTCTCCCCATGTCTGCGTGGGTCTCACCCCCACAACCCAAAGATGTGCAGGGTAGGTGGATTGGCCACGCTAAATTACCCCTTAATTGGAAAAAATGAATTGGGTAATCTAAATTTATTTTTAAAAAAGGAAAATGATTCATTGTAGTTAAATAGGTATGAGTAACCATGTTTCAGTGTCTGTAGAAATATACGGTCAGGCCAGTTCTGAGGTGTCTTTAATTTGTGTCACAAGAAGTGACATTGCTGAGTTTAACTATATTTCTATTTCTTGTGATACACTTATCTTGTGTTTGTGCCCAGTTTTCTGATGGTTGTAAATAAAATGTTTGAAACGGGCTACAAAGAGGCAAACAATCCAAAATGGCGGATTACTGGCTGAAATTTAGATGGGGTCACAACATCTGTTTGGATATTGGTCCATTAATAGGTTCAGAATTGATGGAAAACCCAATTTTAGAGTCTCTCAAAGTGAGGTTTAAGTGATGCTTCAGAGTGTCAACTAACCAAGACTTATCCAATCAGTTGATTCAAATCCCACATAAACCACTTAAAAAATCCCAGTTCAACTTCTCCCTCAAGTACTTTGAAATCATTCCAAATGTAACTTTGAAGGAATCTGTTGTAATCCAGCAGTTTTCTAAAGGCTTCCTGTTTCAGAGACTGAGGCAAAAACACTGGGTATTAACAAGCATTTGTTGCTGTCCTCACAAAGACGTATTATTAGGTTAACAGTGAGGAAAACTAGCTGGCACATGATAGGATCTGCGACCAAATGTTTTTGTTTTTATTTGTTTTCCTATGTCCCCCCATTTTGTAAGAAATTTGCACCTGTTCCCGCTTGCCATTTTTTAGTTGAGAGAGTGACCACATGACATACTCCTCAGCTTCCACCAGTACCACTTCCAGTTAATGCAAGTTGGTGCAGCTATCACCTTCCCCATCCACTCAATCCAATCCCATTGATTGAATCTTCGGACTCTCCCAAACTCCTTCAGTGACTCAGCATCACGTGATACCTCCTGGCCTCCCCCATGAGGTGAGTTTCTCATTTCAATCTGGGATTTTTCAATCTGGGCACAGTGATCACAGCGCCGGGGACCCGGGGTTCAATTCCGGGTGACTGTCTGTGCGGAGTCTGCACGTTCTCCATGTGTCTGTGTGGATTTCCTCCGGGTGCTCCGGTTTCCTCCCACAGTCCAAAGATGTACAGGTTAGGTGGATTGGCCATATAAATTGCCATTAGTGTCCAAAGATGTGCAGGTTAGGTGGATTGGCCATATAAATTGCCCCTTAGTGTCCAAAGATGTGCAGGTTAGGTGGATTGGCCGTGTTAAATTGCCCCTTAGTGTCCAAAGATGTGCAGGTTAGGTGGATTGGCCATACTGAATTGTCCCTTTTCCCTTACCAAAGATTAGGTAGGGTTATGGTGATAGGGCAGGGGAGTGGGCCTAGGTAGGGTGCTCTTTCGGAGGGTCGGTGCAGACTTGATGGGCCGAATGGCCTCCTTCTGTACTGTAGGGATTCTATGATATTGCAGAACTCAGGTAAACTGCGGGGAATGTTAGTGGAGCAAGACGCTAAGTGAAACCTATTGATTAAATATGTTTTGAAAGAGATTGTACGGGAGAGATTCTCCAGCCGATCACTGCAGGCGGGAGTCCAGGTTCCCACCAGCAGTGCTCCCCCACCCACAGGCTTCCAGAGGCGTGGAGTACCTTCAATGGGAAATGCTGTTGACAAATGGCCGGAGTGGCGAATTCTGCCATAAGCGAATGGCACAGCCGTTTTAGCTGTGATAGTGGGACGGACTCGCAACAGAGTCTATGTTTCAGTAAATATGTTCTGGCATACACTTGGCCACACTATTATTGCAATGTCAAGCTGTAATATATTACAACAGCATAGATATATCTTTCTCTCCTAATTTATTCAGATGTTTTTCAAGTATATATAACATTGTAATGTATAAGAGAACAATTGTAATTTTCACAAGAATGCACTGCCTGTAAGTGTGGTGGAGGCAGGTTCAATCGAGGCATTTAAGAGGGTGTGAGATGATTATTAAAATAGAAACAATGAGCAGGGGTACGGGGAAAAGGCAGGAGAATGGCACGAAGTCACGATACTCATTCGGAGAACAGGTGCAGACACGATGGGCTGAATGGTCTCCTTCTGCACCGTAATAATTTTGTGATTCATACAATTTTTGTGGTACCACATGCATGGCAGGACTGCTTAACTGATTCCAAAATGGCCATCAATAAATTTCAATAATATGGCACCATACCATGGTGCCATGTGTCAAGGGGCTTTACATGGGCACAATCAGACAGAATTTCACCTCGAGCCGCATGAGATGACCAAAGGTTTTGGGCATGATTCAACTAAAAGGGAAAATGTACCATAGCGAGCGCATTTAGCCGCCTGTTTCCTGACTATACAACACCACTAACGTTAAATAAGAGGCCTCAGCGGGGTATGCACAGCCAAGGCTACACATAGGCCCGTTTTCTACATCGAGGCCCCCAACGTGACCCCCCCCCCCCCCCCCCCCCCGGCCAAGCCACAACACACTATGGGAGTGACCCCACATCCCCCCCAACACTCATGTAGGGCAGCCCTGGCCTGATCACCAGCGCACAAACTGCCAGCCTGGCAGTGCCCCTTTCAGTTGGCAATGCCAGGGTGGCACCAGCAGTCCCCATTTGTGGGGACCAGTGCTAAACAGCACTCACCCGCAGTCTCTGAGACAAAAGGGATAGATCCCAACGCCTCAGGTACCTCGGCAATCTGCACATTAAAGTGAGACCAGCTGTCTCGTTCTAATATGCAGATTTGCTCAAAAGTGATCCTGCTCTCAATGGACTGGATTTACATTGCAAGGTCTCGCAGGATCGCATTAGATCACGCTTGGCAATGCGGATTCAGTCCGGGAGCAGCAAGCTGCTTATTGGGCGCAGCATGGCCTTTGCATCACGTCCCAGGTCAAAGAGGTTGTAACAAGTGACTTTTTTAAAAAGTTTGAAAATACCCAATTAATTTTTTCCAATTAAGGGGCAATTTAGCATGGCCAATCCACCTACTCTGCACATCTTTGGGTTGTGGGGGTGAAACCCACGCAGACACAGGGAGAATGTGCAAACTCCACACAGACAGTGACCCAGAGCCGGGATCGAACCTGGGACCTCGACGCCATGAGGCAGCAGTGCTAACCCACTGTGCCACCGTGCTGGCCCTGTAACAAGTCTGTTCTAAAGAGTCTGTTCCTGTGCTGTACTTTTCTTTGTTCTTTTGGATACTTGGATAGGAAGGAAACAGAGAGATACAGACCGAGTAAGGGCAGAAGGTATCTTTTAGTTAGGGCATCATGATCGACACAGGCTTGGAGGGCTGAAGGGCCTGTTCCTGTGCTCTACTGTTCTTTGCTCTTGAGGTGAGACAGGTATTGAAATGAAAAGGTTTAGGGAAGGAATTCCAGAATTTTGGGCCTGGCATCCGAAGACCAGGCCGTCAGTGATAGAATGATTAAAATTGGGCATGAGCAGTGGTCCAGAGCTGAGATCTGGGAGGGTTGTAGGGCTGGAGGAGGTTACAGAGATAGGGGCGAAATCATGGAGCGGTTCGAAAACTAGGATGGTGATTTGAAAATCTAGGCGTTCGCGAACCGGGAGTCAATGTAGGTCAGCGGGCAAAGGGGTGATGAGTGAACGAGACTTTGTGTGAGTTTGGAATCTCAGGCTATTTAAGAGATCCAAGGTTAATAAGTGATTCATCCCACCACTGTAAATCAAGCATTTGTAACACAGATTACTGACTCTTGATCTGAGCATCAATTAGCAGTTTCGTTGGCTCTTGACGATATACATTATCCTTTTGTTTCAAGGGAGGGTGGCTACATTTTTATTATGGAAAGTAAAGACATCAGCAATTATCGCCGCATGTTAGCTCCCTGTAAAATCAGCCAGAGCTGGTTTAAAACCACCCCTATCAAACCCCACTCACGTCCCTGGTGTTCTGATTTGTACAAGTTTGCTTTTGTAAAAGTTTGAAAAGGGTCTTTGTGGGAAATGATGACTGGTGCTGTTTTTGTACATATTGGGAAAAGATTCAGAAATTCAGCATTCTCGTCACTGTTGTGAGCCAAGTCGTTTGCTCGCGCTTTTGGGAAAGTCTCATTGTGTTCCTTTATTACCAAAGTTCAGCTTTCATGACAAAGGTATAGATCCGAACACAATAATCTGTAGAGAATGTACAAACAGCTGTGAAGCTGAATAACACAGTGGCAGGGAAGTGGACACTGCTCCTCAGCGCTGGTGGCCTGGGTTTAATAAGCATTAAATTAGTGTGAAAAGAGACAACTAATGAGCAACATGATCTGCCAGATTCGGAGTTAATCATTGACTTAAACACAAAAAGCAACAGCCCTGGCACACGAGGAGGGCATTAGACACGGTAAAGGGGGAAGAAACAGAGAGGATTACTGAGAGGCAGACAGGATGAGGAAAGCGGGAGATTAAGAGCGAGAAAGAATGTACATGTGAGGGAGAGGAGGAACAGAAAATATATTCAAAATAATTTGCGGGAGATTAAGAGCGAAGGAATGAGGAACGTTGATTTGTGCAGTTTCCAAAGAAAAACCATGGCAAAAAGTTTTTCCGTGGCTTTTGAAAAGCAAAATGGATGATTGTTTTAATATTGGAACTGAGGGAGAAAGTTGGGAGAAATCTATTTGCACATAAGGAGGATGGAATACTTGACTCGGGTCGTGGTTGAGGGAGGGTCCTTTAAGGGAAAATTGATAAATACTTGAATCAGAAAGATGCAGGGATGTGGGGAAAGAGTGGAGCAGTGGGATTAGTTTGGGATTGTCTGAGCAAAGAGCTGGAGCAGACGCAGTGGGAAATATGTGGTCTGGGCTACGGTGTGGATGTGTGGCTGAGCGCTCAACTCGAGGCCAAGTGTTACACTGAGGTTGCCAGGGAGAGGAACAGAGTCAGTAGCTAGGGAACAGAGTCAGTAGCTAGGGAACAGAGTCAGTAGCTAGGGAACAGAGGTTGTGACGGTTAGCATTCCTGACTTATCCTGCTGGAGGTGCATGTATGCGCCACCTCAAGTGCAGGCTGGGGGATCAAACTTGGGACCTTTCTAGACACTATGACCTTAACCAGCTGACTAGAGCTAGTGGAGTGGATAGTGTATTTTTTTTAGCTATTTGGCTGCTTGTAATGATTTGATTTGGATTTATTATCACATGTACCGAGGTACAGTGAAAATTATTGTTCTGTGTACAGTCCAGGCAGATCATTCCATACATGAAAAAACACAGGACATACGATAGATACACAATGTAAATACACAGACATCGGGTGAAGCATACAGAGTGTAGTACTACTCATTAGAGAAGATGTGTGGAGAGATCAGTTCAGTCCATAAGAGGGTCATTCAGGAGTCTGGTAACAGCGGGGAAGAAGCTGTTTTTGAGTCTGTTAGTGCGTGTTCTCAGACTTCTGTATCTCCTGCCCGATGGAAGAAGTTGGAAGAGTGAATAACCGGGGTGGGAAGGGTCTTTGATTATGCTCCCGCTTTCCCCAGGCAGCGGGAGGTGTAGACAGAGCCAATGGATGGGAGGCAGGTTAGTGTGATGGACTGGGCGGTCTACACGACTCTCTGTAGTTCCTTACGGTCTTGGGCCGAGCAGTTGCCATACCAGGCTGTGATGCAGCCAGATTGGATGCTTTCTGCCTTACTTGTAGAATCTTCATGGAAAGCAGAAAGGTTCACTGAGCTGGGAAAAGGCAGCATTTTGCCTGCGGGAAAATGGTGTTTTGCCATCTGAATAAATGACACCTGAATTTGCATCCCCTCCAAATTGATGGCCTGTGAGCCTCCTTTCCGTGAGCGACAGAAAGGTCAAAGCTTCAGGAGGAGGGATACTGTCTGAGTTATGCAGGAAACAGGCAGAAGAGTAGCAGTTGAAGATCCCTGTGAGCTGGTCACCTGTCCTCTGATGTTAGTGCTAGAAATGGGGCATTTGGTCACTTTTGTACATGATGTCAGCCTCAAGCAAACTCCAATTTATACAAGTTGGATAAGAGTAAGCTCTCTATTTTCTGCCCCAGGAATCTACTTTGATTCTTCCACAAGAACACGACATAGGTGCAAGAGTCGATCATCGAGCCTGCTCTGCCCTCCAATACAGTCTTGGCCGATCTTGAAGTCCAGCTCCATTTACCCACCAACCCTGTCCCATGATTCCCTGTGACAACAAAAAAAAAACATTATCTCAACTTTAAATCTGTACAATGATGGAGTTTCCACAATCCTCAATTCCAAAGATTCACAACCCTTTGGTGAAGAGATTTCTCCTCATCTCAGTCCTAAATGATTGTTTCCTTATCCTGAGACTGTGCCCCCCGTGTTGTAGATTCCCCAACCAGGGGAGGAAACAATCTCTCAGTATCCACCCTGTCACACCCCAGCCAGGGGGAAACAATCTCTCAGTATCCACCCTGTCAAACCCCAGCCAGGGGGAAACAATCTCTCAGTATCCACCGTGTCAAACCCCAGCCAGTGGGAAACAATCTCTCAGTATCCACCCTGTCAAACCCCAGCCAGGGGGAAACAATCTCTCAGTATCCACCGTGTCAAACCCCAGCCAGGGGGAAACAATCTCTCAGTATCCACCCTGTCAAACCCCAGCCAGGGGGGAAACAATCTCTCAGTATCCACCCTGTCAAACCCCAGCCAGGGGGAAACAATCTCTCAGTATCCACCCTGTCAAACCCCAGCCAGGGGGAAACAATCTCTCAGTATCCACCCTGTCAAACCCCTTCAGAATCTTCTATGTTTCAATCTGATCACCTCTCATTGTTCCAAACTCCAGAGAATATCGACCCAATTTACTCAGACTCTAATAGGACAACCCCCTCATCCCAGGGATTAGTCTAGTGAATCTTCACTGTACCACCCCCAATGTAAGTATATCCTTCCTTAAGATATGGAGATCTGAACTGTGTACAGTATTTCAGGTGTGGACCCATCAAAGCCCAGTGCAACTTTGGCAAGATTTATTTTCCTTGTATTCCAATCCCTTGCAATAAGAGCCAACATTTTGCTTTCCTAATTGCTCGCTGTATATGCTAACTTTGTGGTCCTTGGACAAGCACGCCCAAGACTCTCTGAACACGTTTCATACCTTCTAAAAAATATCCTGCTTTCCTATTCCTGCGACCAAAGGGAAGAACCTCACACTTCCTCACATTATACTCCACCTACCATCTTGTTTCCCACTTATAAACCATCAGCGGGATTTTCCCTTGGCCGACGGCAAAATTGGGAAAGACTGGGCGGAGAATCAGTTTTGATGCCGAAATTGTGGTGGACGCTGGTTTCAAGCCAAATTGCAATTCTCCGGGGCCTGGACAGTGGTGTCGATGTGTTCCACTCGGCTAGTACAGTTACATATCATTAGCGGGCCTGACCTAGTATTCTCCTTCGTCTCCGCGATTCTCCGCCTCTACTTGGGGGAAATTCCCAGACGCGGTTCACTTGTGTTTTTAAAGATTATGAAACCCGCGCAGTAGCTGCTGAGGGAGACAGAGGGGGTACGGAAAGTGCCCAACATCGCCATAGTTTGTGCCGCTGACCGAGTGGTGTAGCGGGGGGTGGCCAGAAGGCTGGCCGTGGGGTCGGGGTGGACGGGCACGGAACGCCATTGCCACGGCCGTCAAGGCTGCCATGCAGCAGTGCACACTGCTGACTGCCCACTGTCAACTTAGGGCCACGGGTCGTATAGGTCCCCCCCCCCCCCCCCCCCCCCCCCCAGGCCACCCCCCTCGGTGCCCTCTGGCCCTAGCTGACCCATCAGCTGTACGGGCGCGCTCCAGCATAACCACTGCCATCTTGTTGGCTGGGATGAGTGTGTGTGTGGGGAGTGTAATGTGTGTGTGTGGCTGGGATGAGTGTGTGTGGGGAGTGTAATGTGTATGTGGGGCTGGGATGAGTGTGTGTGGGGCTGGGATGAGTGTGTGTGGGGAGTGTAATGTGTGTGTGTGGCTGGGATGAGTGTGTGTGGGGAGTGTAATGTGTATGTGGGGCTGGGATGAGTGTGTGTGGGGCTGGGATGAGTGTGTGTGGGGAGTGTAATGTGTGTGAGGCTGGGATGAGTGTGTTTGGGGAGTGTAATGTGTGTGTGCGGCTGGGAGGAGTGTGTGTGGGGAGTGTAATGTGTGTGTGCGGCTGGGATGAGTGTGTGTGGGGAGTGTAATGTGTGTGTGAGGCTGGGATGAGTGTGTGTGGGGAGTGTAATGTGTGTGTGCGGCTGGGATGAGTGTGTGTGGGGAGTGTAATGTGTGTGTGGGGCTGGGATGAGTGTGTGTGGGGAGTGTAATGTGTGTGTGGGGCTGGGATGAGTGTGTGTGGGGAGTGTAATGTGTGTGTGGGGCTGGGATGAGTGTGTGTGGGGAGTGTAATGTGTGTGTGGGGCTGGGATGAGTGTGTGTGGGGAGTGTAATGTGTGTGTGGGGCTGGGATGAGTGTGTGTGGGGAGTGTAATGTGTGTGTGGGGAGTGTAATGTGTGTGTGCGGCTGGGATGAGTGTGTGTGGGGAGTGTAATGTGTGTGTGTGGCTGGGATGAGTGTGTGTGGGGAGTGTAATGTGTGTGTGAGGCTGGGATGAGTGTGTGTGGGGAGTGTAATGTGTGTGTACGGCTGGGATGAGTGTGTGTGGGGAGTGTAATGTGTGTGTACGGCTGGGATGAGTGTGTGTGGGGAGTGTAATGTGTGTGTGTGGCTGGGATGAGTGTGTGTGGGGAGTGTAATGTGTGTGTGGGGCTGGGATGAGTGTGTGTGGGGAGTGTAATGTGTGTGTGCGGCTGGGATGAGTGTGTGTGGGGAGTGTAATGTGTGTGTGGGGCTGGGATGAGTGTGTGTGGGGAGTGTAATGTGTATGTGCGGCTGGGATGAGTGTGGGTGGGGAGTGTAATGTGTGTGTGGGGCTGGGATGAGTGTGTGTGGGGAGTGTAATGTGTGTGTGCGGCTGGGATGAGTGTGGGTGGGGAGTGTAATGTGTGTGTGGGGCTGGGATGAGTGTGTGTGGGGAGTGTAATGTGTGTGCGGCTGGGATGAGTGTGTGTGGGGAGTGTAATGTGTGTGTGTGGCTGGGATGAGTGTGTGTGGGGAGTGTAATGTGTGTGTGGGGCTGGGATGAGTGTGTGTGGGGAGTGTAATGTGTGTGTGGGGCTGGGATGAGTGTGTGTGGGGAGTGTAATGTGTGTGTGGGGCTGGGATGAGTGTGTGTGGGGAGTGTAATGTGTGTGTGGGGCTGGGATGAGTGTGTGTGGGGAGTGTAATGTGTGTGTGGGGCTGGGATGAGTGTGTGTGGGGAGTGTAATGTGTGTGTGGGGCTGGGATGAGTGTGTGTGGGGAGTGTAATGTGTGTGTGCGGCTGGGATGAGTGTGTGTGGGGAGTGTAATGTGTGTGTGTGGCTGGGATGAGTGTGTGTGGGGAGTGTAATGTGTGTGTGAGGCTGGGATGAGTGTGTGTGGGGAGTGTAATGTGTGTGTACGGCTGGGATGAGTGTGTGTGGGGAGTGTAATGTGTGTGTGTGGCTGGGATGAGTGTGTGTGGGGAGTGTAATGTGTGTGTGAGGCTGGGATGAGTGTGTGTGGGGAGTGTAATGTGTGTGTACGGCTGGGATGAGTGTGTGTGGGGAGTGTAATGTGTGTGTGTGGCTGGGATGAGTGTGTGTGGGGAGTGTAATGTGTGTGTGGGGCTGGGATGAGTGTGTGTGGGGAGTGTAATGTGTGTGTGCGGCTGGGATGAGTGTGTGTGGGGAGTGTAATGTGTGTGTGGGGCTGGGATGAGTGTGTGTGGGGAGTGTAATGTGTGTGTGCGGCTGGGATGAGTGTGTGTGGGGAGTGTAATGTGTGTGTGGGGCTGGGATGAGTGTGTGTGGGGAGTGTAATGTGTGTGTGCGGCTGGGATGAGTGTGTGTGGGGAGTGTAATGTGTGTGTGAGGCTGGGATGAGTGTGTGTGGGGAGTGTAATGTGTGTGTGTGGCTGGGATGAGTGTGTGTGGGGAGTGTAATGTGTGTGTGGGGCTGGGATGAGTGTGTGTGGGGAGTGTAATGTGTGTGTGCGGCTGGGATGAGTGTGTGTGGGGAGTGTAATGTGTGTGTGGGGCTGGGATGAGTGTGTGTGGGGAGTGTAATGTGTGTGTGCGGCTGGGATGAGTGTGTGTGGGGAGTGTAATGTGTGTGTGGGGCTGGGATGAGTGTGTGTGGGGAGTGTAATGTGTGTGTGGGGCTGGGATGAGTGTGTGTGGGGAGTGTAATGTGTGTGTGGGGCTGGGATGAGTGTGTGTGGGGAGTGTAATGTGTGTGTGGGGCTGGGATGAGTGTGTGTGGGGAGTGTAATGTGTGAGTGGGGCTGGGATGAGTGTGTGTGGGGAGTGTAATGTGTGTGTGGGGCTGGGATGAGTGTGTGTGGGGAGTGTAATGTGTGTGTGCGGCTGGGATGAGTGTGTGTGGGGAGTGTAATGTGTGTGTGTGGCTGGGATGAGTGTGTGTGGGGAGTGTAATGTGTGTGTGAGGCTGGGATGAGTGTGTGTGGGGAGTGTAATGTGTGTGTACGGCTGGGATGAGTGTGTGTGGGGAGTGTAATGTGTGTGTGTGGCTGGGATGAGTGTGTGTGGGGAGTGTAATGTGTGTGTGAGGCTGGGATGAGTGTGTGTGGGGAGTGTAATGTGTGTGTACGGCTGGGATGAGTGTGTGTGGGGAGTGTAATGTGTGTGTGTGGCTGGGATGAGTGTGTGTGGGGAGTGTAATGTGTGTGTGGGGCTGGGATGAGTGTGTGTGGGGAGTGTAATGTGTGTGTGCGGCTGGGATGAGTGTGTGTGGGGAGTGTAATGTGTGTGTGGGGCTGGGATGAGTGTGTGTGGGGAGTGTAATGTGTGTGTGCGGCTGGGATGAGTGTGTGTGGGGAGTGTAATGTGTGTGTACGGCTGGGATGAGTGTGTGTGGGGAGTGTAATGTGTGTGTGTGGCTGGGATGAGTGTGTGTGGGGAGTGTAATGTGTGTGTGGGGCTGGGATGAGTGTGTGTGGGGAGTGTAATGTGTGTGTGCGGCTGGGATGAGTGTGTGTGGGGAGTGTAATGTGTGTGTGGGGCTGGGATGAGTGTGTGTGGGGAGTGTAATGTGTATGTGCGGCTGGGATGAGTGTGGGGGGGGAGTGTAATGTGTGTGTGGGGCTGGGATGAGTGTGTGTGGGGAGTGTAATGTGTGTGTGCGGCTGGGATGAGTGTGGGTGGGGAGTGTAATGTGTGTGTGGGGCTGGGATGAGTGTGTGTGGGGAGTGTAATGTGTGTGCGGCTGGGATGAGTGTGTGTGGGGAGTGTAATGTGTGTGTGTGGCTGGGATGAGTATGTGTGGGGAGTGTAATGTGTGTGTGCGGCTGGGATGAGTGTGTGTGGGGAGTGTAATGTGTGTGTGCGGCTGGGATGAGTGTGGGTGGGGAGTGTAATGTGTGTGTGGGGCTGGGATGAGTGTGTGTGGGGAGTGTAATGTGTGTGTGCGGCTGGGATGAGTGTGTGTGGGGAGTGTAATGTGTGTGTGCGGCTGGGATGAGTGTGTGTGGGGAGTGTAATGTGTGTGTGCGGCTGGGATGAGTGTGTGTGGGGAGTGTAATGTGTGTGTGCGGCTGGGATGAGTGTGTGTGGGGAGTGTAATGTGTGTGTGAGGCTGGGATGAGTGTGTGTGGTGAGTGTAATGTCTGTGTGTGGCTGGGATGAGTGTGTGTGGGGAGTGTAATGTGTGTGTGGGGCTGGGGTGAGTGTGTGGGGAGTGTAATGTGTGTGTGTGGGGCTGGGATGAGTGTGTGTGGGGAGTGTAATGTGTGTGTGCGGCTGGGATGAGTGTGTGTGGGGGGTGTAATGTGTGTGTGAGGCTGGGATGAGTGTGTGTGGGGAGTGTAATGTGTGTGTGGGGCTGGGATGAGTGTGTGTGGGGGGTGTAATGTGTGTGTGAGGCTGGGATGAGTGTGTGTGGGGAGTGTAATGTGTGTGTGCGGCTGGGATGAGTGTGTGTGGGGAGTGTAATGTGTGTGTGGGGCTGGGATGAGTGTGTGTGGGGAGTGTAATGTGTGTGTGGGGCTGGGATGAGTGTGTGTGGGGAGTGTAATGTGTGTGTGGGGCTGGGATGAGTGTGTGTGGGGAGTGTAATGTGTATGTGCAGTTGCAGCTTGTCAGCCTCCCGAGTATCAATCATGGACCTGGTGAATCCGGCACTGTTTCCCATTGGAATCGATTGTGTTCCAGACGGTGCCGGTGCTAACCCCTCAATGGTCGCTGAATCGGTCGAGGTGAGCTGCCAGTTTTGCCATTGCAGAAGTCCACGAATCCTACGCCGGCGTCAACACTTAGTCTCAGAAATAGACAATCCCGCCCCCTGTCTATTTCTCTGTCCAGCCTCTCTGTGTCCTCTTCACAACTTACATTTCCACCTATAGTTGTATCGTCAGCAAACCAAGATGCACTAATCTCTATCTTTACGTCTAAGTCATTAATATAGATTGAGGTGTCAGCACTGATCCTTGAGGCACTTCACGATTCCCTGCCTGCCAACTTGAAAATGCCCCATTTATGCCCAAACTTTGCTTTCTAATCCTCTATCCATGCAAACATATTACCCTCAACTCCCTGAGCCCTTATATTGCCTATTAACATTTTGTGTGGCACCCTGACTGTGTTGTGAGATATACAACATCTACTGGTTCCTGTTTATCTACCCGACCTGTTCACCATCATCAGGAGTCCCTCGCCCGAAGGCAGGTCCTCGGTGATTATTCGCCGTACCGTGGTACATATATCCCATGGCTTTTACTACAGGTAGGGCGAGGTGGCAATCCTGAGTCCACGCCTGGCATGCTGTTGGCATTAATGTGAACCACACACTAACTGTCCAGGTAACTGACCCCCACCCTCTGAGCTACATCCTCAAAAAACTTGAATAGGGGGCAGCACGGTGGCGCAGTGGTTAGCACTGCAGCCTCACGGCGCTGAGGTCCCAGGTTCAATCCTGGCTCTGGGTCACTGTCCGTGTGGAGTTTGCACATTCTCCCCATGTCTGCGTGGGTTTCGCCCCCACAATCCAAAGATGTGCAGGGTAGGTGGATTGGCCACTCTAAATTGCCCCTTAATTGGAAAAATTTATTTTTTAAAAACTCGAATAAATTGTCAAACATGATTTCCCTTTTGCAATACCATGTTGGCTTTTCATTTTTAAAATATTTTTATTCTGTTCTTTTTTAACATTTTCTCCCAAATTTACACCCACCAACAATAAACAATAATCAGTAAGGAATGTAATGTCAATCCCCACATCAATAACAACGATCCCATCCTCCCACCAAACCCCAGACATCGGCCCACATGCTAACATAAACAAATTACAAAAAGGAATCAGGAATCACCCATAGTCACCATTAACACATACCGTCCCCCTCCCTCCAACCCCCCCCCCCCGCCCCCCCTAATGTTCGATGTAATCCAGTTCTTGAAAGTGCAGAATGAATAACGCCCATGACATGTAGAACCCCTCCATCCTTCCC
The DNA here is from genome assembly GCF_902713615.1 of Scyliorhinus canicula. Lineage (NCBI taxonomy): Eukaryota > Metazoa > Chordata > Chondrichthyes > Carcharhiniformes > Scyliorhinidae > Scyliorhinus > Scyliorhinus canicula. The sequence goes on from NC_052173.1 coordinate 18,929,099, forward strand.
CTCAGTTCAAATTTGACCTTTTCAGGAGTCAAGAATTCCAGCAGGTCCCCCCGCCCGGCCAGGGCACAGGGTGGAGAGGCTGCTCTCCATCCCAGCAGGTCCCCCCGCCACGCCAGGGCACAGGGTGGAGAGGCTGCTCTCCATCCCAGCAGGTCCCCCCGCCCCGCCAGGGCACAGGGTGGAGAGGCTGCTCTCCATCCCAGCAGGTCCCCCCGCCACGCCAGGGCACAGGGTGGAGAGGCTGCTCTCCATCCCAACAGGATCCGCCTTCGGGCGATCAACGAGGCGAAGGCTACGATATCTGCCTCCGCACCCGTTTCCAACCCCGGCTGGTCCGACACCCCGAATATGGCCTCCCGGGGGCCCGGGTCCAGTTTCACGTGCACCCCCTTGGAGATTACCCTAAACATCTCCTTCCAGTAATCCTCCAGCTTTGGACAGGACCAAAACATATGAACGTGGTCTGCGCCCCCTCCCCACAACGTTCACACATATCTTCTACCCCCTCAAAGAATCGCCTCATCCTCGCCCTTGTAAGGTGCGCCCCATACACCGCCTTCAGCTGTATCAGCCCCAGCCTTGCGCACGAGGTGGAGGTGTTCACCCTCTGGAGCACCTCACACCAGAACCCCTCCTCCATACCCTCTCCCAACTCTTCCTCCCACTTTGCCTTGATCCCTTCTAGCGGCACCTTCTCCTCCAAAATAGCTCCGTAAACTGCCGATACTACCCCCTTCTCCAGTCCCCCTGTCGTCAGCACCTCCTCCAGCAATGTGGAAGCCGGTTCCTCTGGGAAGCTCTGTATCTCCTTTCTGGAAAAGTCTCGAACCTGCATATATCTAAACATTTCCCCGTGCTCCAGCCCATACTTCGCTCCCAGCTCCTTCAATCCTGCAAAGCGACCCCCAAGAAACAAATCTTTTAGTGTCTTAATCCCCTTCTCCTCCCGTTTCCAAAAATGTCATCCTACTTCCCTGGCTCAAATCTGTGGATCCCCCGAATCAGCATTTCCCTTGGCTTTTCTGATCTGACTATGATTTTCAAAGAGAATTGTTGTGACTTCCTTAATGATAGATTGCAGCATCTGATGTCAGGCTAACTGGCCCTAGCTCCCTGTTTTCTCTCTCCTTCCTTTCTTGAACAGCGATGTTACAGTTGCTAACTTCCAATCTACTGGGACCATTCCAGGATCTAGGGATTTTGGAAAATCATTGGCAGCACACCCACTATTTCTACAGCTGCCACTTTTAGGACCCTAGGATGTGGGCCATCAGGTCCTGGGGATTTGTCGGATATTCGCCCATTACGTTTCTGAAGTAATTTTTCTCTGTTGATATTGATTACCTTAGTGCAACTCGTATTTTCTACTGTAAAGCCAGACAGAAAATATTAGTTCAATGTCACTGCCATTTCCTCATTCCCCACAATCCTTTGCCTTCTCTCTGCTTCTAAGAGACCAATATTTACTTTAGCTACTCTCTTCCTTTTTTCTACGTCTACAATAACTCTGTTTTTATATTTTTGTCTAGTTTACTATATTTATTTACTTTTTTTTAATCAACCTTTTGGTGCCAATTTGCTGGTTTCTAAAACACTCCCAATCCTCAGACTTCCTACTATTCTTAGCAATTTTATACGCCTCTTCTTTTAATCTAATACTATCCTTAACGTCCTGAGTGAGCCACAGGTGGGTCTTTCTTGCTTATTTTTTGTTTTTAAATAGAATGTATTTTTGTTCAACATTTCCAATATCAGAAGAGCGACACGTATCAATGCAAGGTCAGTATTTGGGTTTTCTTCTTTTAAAATAAATTCAGAATACCCAATTCTTTTTTTCCAATTAAGGGGCAATTTAGCATGGCCAATCCACCTACCCTGCACATCTTTGGGTTGTGGGGGTGAGACCCACGCAGACACTGGGAGAATGTGTAAACTCAACACGGACAGTGACCCAGAGCCGGGATCGAACCCGGGTCCTCGGCGCTGAGAGGCAGCAGTGCCAGCCACTGAGCCACCATGCTGCCCCCAGTATTTTAGTTTTCTACATTGTCATTCCTATAGGGTGGACTTTTACATCCTGTCCTGCCAACGGGATTTTCCGATCTCGCCAAAGGCAATGGACTTTTGAATGTCTCGTTGCATTTTATGCCTCCACCTTACAACTGGGCTGTAATACGCAGCCTTTATTATGCCACAATGTTTGCCTATGATTGAAATAATTTGGTTCAGTTGGTAGAACCCTTGTCTGAGTCCAAAGGTTCCGGGGTCATGCCCCACTTAAGCACGGAACACAGGCTACATTACATATTACTGCGACAAATGCCCTTAAGGCAACATGTTAAACAAGATCCCAACTTGCTGGTTCGATGCTTGCAAAAGATTTCATGGTTTGTTTAAAGAGGAATAGGGAATTCTCCAGGTATTCTGGCCATCCTAGTGCCACTTAAAACAAATCGATTGTTCACTAATTTCATTGTTGTTTGTGGAACCTTGCTATCTGAATTATGGCTGTTGTGTTTACTTACATAACAGGAATCATTGCTTTTCAGAGCAATTCATTGTATTTGAAATGCTTTGAGGTATTTTGGTGTGACAAGGTGTTTTATAAATTCAAGAATTTTGCTCTTTATGAATATCAAAGCAGTCAAACCTTACTCCAGTGTAATTAAAAGCCACTCACTGAGGGTTGCTCAGCAACAGATCGCCATGGGGCAGTGTCAATCTGCGTCCCAGAATCCATTGTGTGGTCAACAGATTTAACATGTGGCCTACTTCCACCGACCTCTTACATTAGATGCTCTCATTTCTTCAGAAGCTCCAAAGATCGCTGCATCTGCAAAAAATCATGTGACTCAATACATACGTGTTTGCGTGTGCGCGTGGCGGCCTGAGTTTTGGAGGAAACCAGAACTGTCTGTGGCGAGCATAATTCAGGCAGTGCAAATGAAGAGGAATTAATAATAATAATCTTTATTGTCACAAGTAGGCTGACATTAACACTGCAATGAAGTTACTGTGAAAAGCCCCTAGTCGCCACATTCCGGCGCCTGTTCAGGTCACAGAGGGAGAATTCAGAATGTCCAATTCACCTAACAGCACGTCTTTCGGGACTTGTGGGAGGAAACCGGAGCACCCGGAGGAAACCCACGCAGACACGGGGAGAACGTGCAGACACCGCACAGACAGAGACCCAAGCCGGGAATCGAACCTGGGACCCTGGCACTGTGAAGCATCAGTGCTAACCACTGTGCTACCGTGCTGCCCAATTATTTGATACAACTCACTTGCAATTGGTTAGTACGAACACGGGTGAGAACTGGCAACGTTGCACAGTATCATTGCGAATTATTTGCCGTTTTGTGCCATGGATTCCAACTTGTGAAAAGATTTCAACATTTGACTCGAGCATTCTGGGTTATATTTGAACCCATGAGCCAGAGGTGATGTTGTTGATTTTCATGTTTCGCCAAATCAACTGACGGTCCATAATTCACTGATAATCTTTGTGCTTCCTATTGTTTTGTGTAATGAATTCGGACAGAACTCAGGGTTCCAAGCTGCCCCACGTGTAATAGCACAATGATAGAATGGAAAGGCGTAAGTGAACGTGTGAGTAGTATTTCAGTATTTATTGCATCTGCAATTTTCATTTCATTCCCGTATTTTCCAAATTTTCTCCCTCTTCGTCTGAAGACATATGACTTTCCTTCCAGTACCTTGACAAGTAGTGTCAGAGGAATGTTTGACAGTATCCAGCCATCACACCCACAACATACCCTTTCTGCCACCTAATGCCCACTTCTCATAAGGCTTCACTGGATACTAATTCATAGGATCCCTACAGTGCAGAAGGAGGCCATTCAGCCCATCGAATCTGCACCGACCCTCTGAAAGAACATCCTACCTGAGTCCACTCCCCCTTTAACCCCATAGCCCCACTGATATACCTTCAATTCACAGTGAGGCAGAGAGTGTGAGTGAACAGTGGGCTTTATTAGTCATGAACTTGCCGAGCCAGAGTCAGTAGTACAGATAAATGCTGCCCACAAGATGCCGGCTTATATATGGCCCTGGTGTGGGCGGAGCCAGAGGCAGAGCCATACCGGGGTTACAGTACAGTACCTGGAAGCAGTTCATATCACCACATCCAGGTCATAGGTCACAGGTTATGGTATCATGCATGCATTATGGTGAATACATTTACCACATTCAAACCCTCTTAAAAATAAACAATCCAGCGGGGGTGACATGGGGTCATTACATATTCAGTCTATCTGGAGGCCGGATCGTTCTCTTTGACCTCCGCAGCTCTGGCGGTGCGGCGGGCATGTTGGCGCAGGTGGTGACTCCAGGGGCGTTGTGTCTGGAGCTTGAGCCTCAGTCTGGGGTGCAGTGTAGTGGCGCTCTTCCGGGCGGATTGGCGCTCTTCCGGGCGGATTGGGAGCTGGTGGTAGGCCGACTTCAGAGCGACCGTGGAGAACACACGGTACTGCGCGATCTGGTTGACCATCTCCGCTATACGGGGGAGGGGGTACGCATCGAGTTGTGTGAATCGGTTAATTGGCTGGCTGCAGTCAACAACCATCCGATTCTTCTCCCCGGTCCAGACGACCACCACTTGCGCTCCCCAGGGGCTGTTGATGGCCTCGATCATCCCTCCACTCAACAGTCGCTGGATCTCCGACTTGATAAACGTCATGTCCAGCGAACTGTACCGCCTCCTCCTGGTGGCAATGGGCTTACAGTCAGGGGTGAGATTCGCAAAGAGTGAAAGGGGGGAGACCTTGAGGGTCGCGAGGCTACACACCGCGAGGGGGGTCAAGGGTCCGCCGAACTGTAGGGTCAGGCTTCGGTGGTTACATTGAAAGTCCAATCCGAGCAGTAGGGGGGCGCAGAGGTGGGGAGGACGTAGAGTTTAAAACGAGCGTACTCTGCGCCCTGCATCGCGAGATTGGCGATACAGTACCCCCGGATCTGAACCGATTGGGACGCAGAGGTAAGGGAGATTGTTTGTGATGCGGGGTAGGTGTGGAGGGAGCAGTTCCTTACCGTGTCAGGGTGGACAAAGCTCTCTGTGTTCTCGGAGTCGAAAAGGCAGGGGTCTCGTGCCCGTTGACCCTGACGACCATCATGGAGTTCTTCAGCTGTTTTGGCTGCGGCTGGTCGAGGGTGACTGCGCCCAGCTGCGGGTAGTCTGTGTGGTCGGTGGAGTCACACGATGGCGGCCCCCATGAGTCACACGTGTCGGGCTGGGGTGAAGATGGCGACCAAGATGGCCGCCCCCATGGGTCACATGTGTTGGTCGGTGCCGGTGCTGGCCGCCTCCATGGGTCACACGTGTCGGTCAGTGTTGGGGCCGGCGACCAAGATGGCGGCCCCCATGAGTCGCACGCTGCCGATGACGCATCTGACGGGGGCGATCCGGGCAGGTACGCAGGTGTCCACGAGGGGTTCGGCAGGCCCGCGGGGAACACGCTGAGGTTCTTGTAGGCCACCTCTAGCGAGGTCGCTAGCTTTACCGTTTCCCGCAGGTCGGAGGTCCCATTTTCCAGCAGGCGCTGCCTGATATAGTTCGAGCGGACCCCCAGCACGTCGGTGTCCCAGATCTGTGAGTTCATATGTTCCTCCGCCGTCACATCTCGGTAGCTGCAGTTCCTCGCGAGTAGGGTCAGGGTTTCGAGATACTCGTCCAGTGATTCTCTGGCGCGTTAACGGCGAGTAGTGAGGAGGTGTCTGGCGAACACCTCATTTACGGGCTTCATGAAGTGTGCCTTGAGAGTTGCGACCGCCGCCTCATCGTACGTGGCCGCTTTCTCGATCATTACTGAGATTCGATGGTTCACCCGGGTGTGGAGGAGTCTCAGCTTGAGAGTCTCTGTGGGAGGCGTTGTGGAGGAGTTGAGGTAGGCCTCGAAGCATCGGAGCCAATGTTCGAATATTTCCTTGGCTTCGGACGCGCGGGCGTCGAGTTCGAGCCTGTCTGGCTTTCGAGCAGCTTCCATAGTGCTGTCTATGATCAATAAATTGATATACCTTCAATTCACAGTGAGGCAGAGAGAGCGAGTGAACAATAGGCTTTATTACTCATGAACGTGCCTAGCCAGAGTCAGTGGTTCAGGTGAATGCCGCCCACAAGAGGCCGGCCTATATTTGGCCCCAGTGTGGGCGGAGCCAGAGGCGGAGCCGTACTGGGGTTACTGTACAGTACCTGGAAGCAGTTCTTCTCACCACTTCCAGGTCACAGGTCACAGGTTATGGTATCATGCATGCATTATGGTGAATACATTCACCACACCTACCTAATCTTTTGACATTAAGGGACAATTGATCATGGCCAATCCACCTAACCTGCACGTCTTTGTGACTGTGGGAGGAAACCGGAGCACCCAGAGGAAACCCACACAGACACGGGGAGAACGTGCAGACTCCACACAGACAGTGACCCAGCGGGGAATCGAACCTGGGACCCTGCCGCTGTGAGGCAGCAGTGCTAACCAATGTACCACCAGGAGAAGAAACCCTTGTTTTTGTCTCTCCCTCCCAACTCCCTCCCTGGCCAACTATGGTGACCCCGAACACCATGAAACAGGCTAAGTCAGCCCAACCAGGGATTGGGCCTGGAATGTCTGTCATGTGTAAGGGGCAGTTACACATGAGGTGGTGCATTTTCAAACATTGAGGGTGCTCGTTGCAAGTGACACGGAACTTCATTATTCTCAGCATCACTTACCCCAGGAACCCAAAAGAGCAGTAGCTAAAACTTAGACAACCAAATAAAAATGATCACAACATGATCGGCACTCGCTTCAACACTGTCACATGTCGAGAGGTTTTCAAAAAAAATCCAAGAACAGAAAAATGGAAAAAGAATGGGTTGCCAAGTCTCACCCCACACAGCTGCTGGGCTCAGGACTATGGCTGAAACGGTCAAGGCAATAAAAACGTAATGACATAACATAGCGAACACCGCACGTATTATCAATAACAAGCAATGGACAGGACTGATTAGAAGGCTTTAATCTAATCTTGGAAGGGTCGGCTGTTGTTTATAAACCACTCAAGATTTACTCCCACGATTTCTGATGCTATCTGAACCGCCTCAATTAGATTACAACCTGGTAATCCACTCGCTCCTAGCTATCTATTTATCCTGTATTTATATACAGACTCATTCATAAATCCCTCATAATCACAGCAGATAACAATCAGTGCCAGGGTTTTATTCATGCCCCGTGCCATAGATATAGACATAGAACATACAGTGCAGAGGGAGGCCATTCGGCCCATCGAGTCTGCACCGACCCACTTAAGCCCTCACTTCCACCCTATCCCCGTAACCCAATAACCCCTCCTAACCTTTTTTTGGACACTAAGGACAATTTATCATGGCCAATCCACCTAACAGCACGTCTTTCGGGACTTGTGGGAGGAAACCGGAGCACCCGGAGGAAACCCACGCAGACACGGGGAGAACGTGCAGACTCCACACAGACAGTGACCCAAGCCGGGAATCGAACCTGGGACCCTGGAGCTGTGAAGCCACAGTGCTAACCACTGTGCTACCGTGCTGTCCTTGCACTTGCTGTGCGAGTGTAAATAATATGCTTTGAATATAGAATTTTTATTACACAAACAGAATGTTAGATATATTATGAGTTTGAGCTGCTCATTCCTTAACTCGCCGACGGATGCACACATTGAGAATAGTTACGTATTTAGATTAGGGAAAGGTAACGGTACTCCGACAATGGAAGCTTCTGGAGAGGAGACGTTACAAAAATATAATTCTCTCTACTAACATGGTTACCTGGACAGCTCGGTTAAAATACAACTTTATTATGATCTTTGCTTTTTTTAAAATCAATTTAGAGTACCCAATTATTTTTCTTTTCCAATTAAGGGGCAATTTAACGTGGCCAATCCACCTACCCTGCACATCTTTGGGTTGTGGGGGTGAAACCCACGCAGACACGGGGAGAATGTGCAAACTCCACACGGACAATGACCCAGAGCCGGGATCGAACCTGGGACCTCGGCACCGTGAGGTAGCAGTGCTAACCACTAGGCCACCGTGCTGCCCATAACTTTATTATTCTAACATTTGTAGGGTAGGGTGTGTCACAGGGCACTCAGGGAGTCCGAGTTGTTGTGGTAACACACTTTTATTTACATGCATGTTGTAATCTGGGGCTGTGGACAGCGATGGTAGAGACTCCCAACTTTCTTTCTATCACTGGCTATCCAGGAATTTCCCCCACTCTTGCTGCCTGCTATTGGTATGTGTGGTTTTGGAAGGAATAGCAACATATACTCAATCTGTTTGGCCGCACTGTTGTCATAATCTTATGGGGGATAAGAGCCACAGGGACAATTCGATAGATCTCCCCATGGGCCTCCTGCAATACGAGCTTCCCCATTGAGGGGTGCAGGTTTAATAACACAGCCCGTTGAATCGGGCAGATAAACGCCGGCCAGTATTGGAACCGGCATCTTCGGATGGTCCAGGCTGGGACTGGATGTACTGCCCACAGCATTGCAGCCTTGCATTTCTTTAACTGAATAAACCTTTCAGTTTAAAGCTTCTTGGGACTCCGATGAATATTATAATTGTGAACGCACCTTCCTTGGCCATCAGGTCCTGGAGTAGGAATTGAACCCGGATCCTCTGTCTCAGAGGGAGGGACGCAATCCGCTATGCCACAAGTCTTCTCGATTGTCGGGTACACCTCCTTCCCTATTTCGTACTTCACTGCTTGAACCATTACAAATCACATGTTGCAGATAGCACCAGTTGAAGTGAAGTAATTGTAAAGGAGCCTGTTGTTGTACTGACTCCCTCAAGATGGCATCTGATTGGCACTGGAAACAGTACAAGTGGTGTGCAGGACCCCTACCCTAGCTGGTGCCAGCCACCCTGTCGATTTCTCAGCCTGAAAACAACAACTTATTCCCAGCCAGGGGCAATAGTGGAAATGCCAGTATGAAGTTGCTGCACCTGTCAGAATAAAAGCTTGAGTTGATGGTGGCTGCTGGCTATCAACAGTGCAGAAGGAGGCCATTCAGCCCATCCTATGCAGGCCCACTCCCCTTCCCTGTCCCCGTAGCCCCAGCTAACCTGCACATCTTTGGATTGTGGGAGGAAACCGGAGCACCCGGAGGAAACCCACACAGACACGGGGAGAACGTGCAGACTCCACACGGACAGTGACCCAGAGCCGGGATCGAACCTGGGACCTCGGCACCATGAGGCAGCAGGGCTAACCCACTGTGCCAGTACCACTCAAATTTCAATTTTATAAACATTCGTTCTTGGGACTCACCCTTGACCCTGCCCTTAAATTGAAGCCCTCGCATTGTCCCCAAATCTTCAGCGTGGTTACCGCTACCGGATTCCCGGAATACTTCCCCGGGGCAAATGCCAGGATCCATCTCCATCCGCACCCACAGAACCTCCTCCAGCCCCACACCTTCTCCGCATTCACTGCCCAGTCGGAAAGTAGAGAAATTCTTTCATGAATGGGAGAGAGTCGGGACTTATGAAAGAGGAAAATAGATCTGCACCGTCTTTATTTTCTCTGCTGTATGCAAGTGAAATGAATGCTTGAAATTCTGGGCCGTGCTCTGCGTGGTGTGGATTCCCAGCTTTCATACAGAGCCCGAAGTACGTCCTGATACCCGTAACAGAACCACACTAGGCTTTGCAAGCCAACCATTGAGTGTTATTTCACACACTGTGAATTTTGCTGGGATGAAGCAGCATTTCTACAGAGAGACACGCACACAATGGTCTCCAGTAACGCAAAGGGTCAGTGCTTTGTAGCCACTGTACTAAAGACATACCCCCTGTGTGTCCCCCATTCAATATCATAACTGATCCCCAATCTCAATGCCATATTCCCGCTTTCTCCCCCTTGATGCCCTTAAAATCTAAAAGAAAATGATCTATTTCTTTCTTGAAGACAGTGACTTGGCCTCCGCAGCCTTCTGTGATGGAGAATTCCACAGGTTCACAATCCTTTGAGGGATGGAATCTTTCCTCATCTCAGTCCTAAATAGTCTAGGCCGTATCCTGAAACTGTGACCCCTGGGATATAGATGTTCCAGCGGGAGTCACTGGTTAATGGCCCAGGAGTGTGTAACTCCTGCCCCGCTGAGTTCAGCTAACTCATCACAGCCAAAGAACTGGACTTGGGACTTTCTTGCTCTGTATGGTTTAGCCGCACAACCCGAGCTGCATTTACCCAATTGTAATGACTTGTGACAATATAGATTATTAGAACCATTCCCACTCCGTACGCCCTGTGCGTGATATTACACAGTGCGTGATATTTTGATGAGGCATTTCCATGGCTCGACACAGAAACATATGTTTCTCACCAGCTCTTCCTCCATCCTGCTCTGTGTAGGCAAGTGTGAACACGGCTGTGTTAAATATTTTACCCAAACTCCAGTTACTTTGAACAGGTTGATGATTTTCAGGCCACTGTAGAGAGCCCCCCCCCGGGGCCAGATCCCCACGCGGCAAAGGGAAGGCATGTATATTCATATCGGCCCTTTTGTGTGTTAAACATGAAGGGTCGAGGTCTTCTCACCACGGCCCTGCAACCTACACAACAGAGACAGACTATCTAATTATTTATTTGAATGAGGTTTTGGGATCTTGCTGTGTGCAAATTGGCTGCCATGTTTCCTACGGCACAACAGTGACTACATTTCAAAAATACTTCATTTGGAACATTTTGGGTCATAAAAGGTGCTACAGAAATGCAGAACTTGGGCATGATTCTCTGCTCCCCCAGCCACATGTTTCTCGGCCGCGCGCCGTTCACTGGAGGCGGGATTCTATCTTCCCACCGCTTGTCAATGGGAGTTCCCATTGAAGCCACCCCACGCCAATGGGTAACCTGCTGGCGGGGGTGCTATGCCAACGGGAAATCACAATCCCAACGGCCAGAGAATATTTTCCATTTTTTTCTCCCCTTTCTTTACCGCACTGATGCCAGCTTTCTTGCATCATTGTGACCAAATGGGTGCAAGGGCATTCTATTCCCCAGCCGCTAACCCAACCTTTTCATCTTAACTGAAACTATATATCCCCGATAAGTCAGTAAGTTTTATTTTTCCCCTCTTCCATTCTCCCCCCCGCCACTCCTGAAAACATCGCTGTCGCTGTGGTACAGTTCCACAGGTGGCAGGAGGCACCTTCTGCCAGCATTATTCATGTGTGACTTTTGACAGTGAGCGGTAGCAGGCTATCTGACTGTGAAACACATCACAGTCTCAGTTCAGCCTTTTTCCTAACACCTTTGCTCATGTAAATAGCCTGACAACAGTTTCTGCGAACAGATGGAGGTCTTCTATAAATTGAAGCAGCAGGGTAGCATGGGGCAGCAGGGTAGCATGGTGGTTAGCATAAATGCTTCACAGCTCCAGGGTCCCAGGTTCGATTCCCGGCTGGGTCACTGTCTGTGTGGAGTCTGCACGTCCTCCCCGTGTGTGCGTGGGTTTCCTCCGGGTGCTCCGGTTTCCTCCCACAGTCCAAAGATGTGCGGGTTAGGTGGATTGGCCATGATAAATTGCCCGTAGTGTCCTAATAAAAAAAGTAAGGTTAAGGGGGGGGTTGTTGGGTTACGGGTATAGGGTGGATACGTGGGTTTGAGTAGGGTGATCATGGCTCGGCGCAACATTGAGGGCCTGTTCTGTGCTGTACTGTTCTATGTTCTATGAAGCGAGATAGTTATACTCTGTCATATTTGGATTGGTGTATCCCAGATCTAACAGTTAGCGTGTATTAGACAAGGCAGAGGATGCTCACGATGTCTCGTATCAATCCCAATGATGAAAAATATCATGACATTACCCTGATTAAAGGCTAAATTACTTACCTAAATTTACTTGCAAATATAAAATTACAGAGAAGCGAAATCATCACTAAAATGCTAACCAGCACTGAAATCACTCCGTGATGTGTCAATGCTCTTTTTAGAAAGCTACCTTTATGTATCTCTTGGAACGGAACTGTTTGGTTCCTTGACATTGAGTTGAGAATCTTGAAATATATTATTCAGGATGAGCTATTATACATTGATGCTAGAAGCTCACAGCATCCATAAAGTCTGGAACACCTCCACCAGAACACAAGCAGCCAAGATCTGGATATATAAGCCTTCAAGCCTTTTGATGTGGGGCTATTTCTTTTGATATAGCCCCAAGCAAACATAAAAGTTTCACCCCACGTTGGACAATCAGTTTTTTTTCAATTTTAGAGTACCCAATTCATTTTTCCAATTAAGGGGCAATTTAGCGTGGCCAATCCACCTACCCTGCACATCTTTGGGTTGTGGGGGTGAGACCCACGCAGACATGGGGAGAATGTGCAAACTCCACACGGACAGTGACTCAGAGCCGGGATCGAACCTGGGACCTCAGCGCCATGAGGCAGCAGTGCTAACCCACTGCGCCACTGTGCTGCCCCTAACAATGAGCTTTTAGCTACCATCTTCATTGTCATCATAATTTGCTTGTGTCAATTCCATGTTTGCTTGATAAAATACTGCTCTCAATAACATTATAAACATTCTGGCATCAGCCATAAAAGAGAATTCTTTATCAGCTACGTGGGTCCATACAGATAGATTGTCTCTGATTCACCATTTTGCGTTTGATGAAAGAAACAGCCTCCATTTTAAATCCTAGAGACTTTAACAAAAGGCAGAAATTACTGTTATTGTCATGGATATCTGGGAAATATCTTTTTATCGCCTAACCGTCTATGTACACACTGCCAGTCGGGGAGACTGTGTAACAATTGGGGTTGGCGTCAATTAATCTTTCCTATCGTGACTTTGGTTACAGTAGGTTACAGCTCGGTCCGACTGAGTTCAGTTAATGAAACATTGATTGAACCTGGTCTGAATAGCTCAGATTTCAGCCATCTAGGTGGTTTACGGGCTAGATAAAACTTGAGTAATGTAGAAATACATTTATTATTGTATTTATATTTTAACATTTATTGGCTCAGACATCCAGTGAGCTTCAGACAAAACTTATAGATATTTTTAGGTGGTATTTTAAAATATGAATTGCCATTGTTCACAGGTCAAGCCAAATAGGTGAAGCTAAGTTAGAGGGTGACGTTCTTGTGGCGCAGTGGGCAGCCTCTGCCTCTGAGTTAGAAGTTCCTGGTTCGAGTCCCACCCCAGGAATTGATGGCCAAGGAAGGTGCGTTCGTAACGTGGTCAAACGGGTTGAGTGTCAAGCGGCGAATCCTTTCAGGCATGCCAGTAGCTGGCGGTAAGAGTGGGAGAAATTCTTGGTTAGCCATCCTTGATGTGGAGTGGCGGCCCTCAAGCTTTAAGCCCCTGGCGACAGACTAGCGGCTTCCGGGAATTACTAGCTATGGAAACAGATGAAAATCTGTCTTGGTGCACCACTAGTTGTGGGTAGAGGGTTTTGAAATAATGTACGGGCTACATATCGTGCCTGATCCTGTCCTCAGCTACAGTGATCAAGATTGGAAATCCAAGCATTCTCCATCCTAATCTTGAGGACCAAAGTCAATTGTCTCTACGGCAATCCTGGCTAAGATCACTTCATTCAGTACGGGTCAGGGATTGAAGGTGGACTTTCCAGTCTCAACTAATCACTGGTTGAGGTGATGAGGGAGCAATGTTACATTTACTTTCCCAGTCTTGAAATCAATGGTGCATCTCACAATGAATGTAGTTCCAGCAAATATAATATTTTGGAGATTATTTCTAAAGAATTGAGGCAATGCCTGCTTATCGCACCGAGCCATGGGAAGGCAGTGGTGGAGTGGTATAGTCACATCACTCGTAATTCAGAGACCCAGGGTAATGGGTCCTGGGTTCGAATCACACCATGGCAGATAGTGATATTTGAATTCACTAAAATCTGCAATTAATGGGGGTGGCACGGTGGCCTAGTGGTTAGCACTGCTGCCTCATGCCACCGAGGTCCCAGGTTCGATCCCGGCCCTGGGTCACTGTCCATGTAGAGTTTGCACATTCTCCCCGTGTCTGCGTGGGTTTCACCCCCACAACCCAAAGATGTGTAGGTTAGCTGGATTGGCTACGCTAAATTGCCACTTAATTGGTAAAAAAGAAATAATTGGATATTTTAAATTTATAAAAAATATAAATAAATCTGGAATTTAAAGTCAAATGAAACCATTGCCGATTGTTGTAAAAACCCATCTGGTTCTGTAATGTCCTTTAGGGAAGGAAATCTGCCGTCCTTACCCGGTCTGGCCTACACGTGACTCCAGACCCACAGCAATGTGGCTAATTCTCAACTGCCCCCCCCCCCCCACTTAAATGGCCGAGCAATCCACTCAGTTCAAGGGTAATTAGGGAGGGGCAATAAATGCTGGCCCAGCTGGCGACGCCCACATCTCAAGAACGAATTAAATTAAAACTGTAGACTCAGCTCAAAGAATCTGGGTTCAGTTTGCAGTTTAGCTCAGTTGTTGGCACTCATGAGTTAGACACACCACGTTTTTGGTGCAACACTGACAGAGTGCTCCACTGTTGGAGGTGACATCTTACAAATGAGACGTTAAAGCAGAGTTGTGCTGGCCCTTGTCCGTGTAGCGGAGTTGAAAGATCATATTGTTTGCTGAACATCATCCCCCTTGGTAAAGAAAGGAAAATTGATAATTATACAAAAGGTATCCCTCACAATGCTTTCCTGGTGAAAACTAATAGATTTAGACATGGGCCCTCATTTGCTCTCTGATAAAAGTTGCTCTTGATTGGTCTAATCCTCTGTGAACTATCCTCCAGCACGCTCGAAACTGTGTCCCAAGATCCCTTTAAACCTTTCGCAATGTAACTGAATAGTACTTCCCAAGCCACTTTGGGTTAACATAAAGAGATCTCAGCTTTCATGGCGGAAACCGTGTTGTACACTTCAGATTTTAAGTTGAATTGACAAATATAACTGGAACTGAGCATAACAGAGCTGAAGAGATTACCCAGCAGTCTACTGGAGTTTTCAACGACCTTGTTTTAAATCTTTTTATTGGTCGAGGAATGGGATAGTGCAGTATTTGTGGAGTCTTCTTCTTTACCAGTTTTGATTTGAACAGACCTGGGCCCGATAATAAAATGGTTGGAATTCTCTAGCCGTTGGGATTCTCCTTTCCCATCGGCAGCGCACTCCCGCCCGTGGGTTTTCTGGAGATGTGGGGCGGTTTCAACGGGAAATTCCATTGACAAGCGGTGGGAATATAGAATCCCGCCGCCAGCTAACAATGCGCCACGGATAAACAGGTGGCTGGGGAAACTGGAGAATCCAGCCCATCATATTCACCACATTTTGCCACCATATTGACAGCTGGTTTCAGCTGCCTCGACAACCTTTTAAATATTTTTTTTAAATGGCAGTTTAAATTTGACATTGTAATGGAATGCTTCCTTCCTGGAATATGGGAGCAAATAACAGCTTTCAAGTAAAAAATAAATGTACATGTAACAGGAGGTAAGAATGAACTTGTTCCTTTTGCAGTACTGTACCTGTTAAGTACCAGTTTGGGAGATTAGTCCTTTGGGCCTCATTAGCATTTTCTCATTCAGCTTCTTTATTATTAATAGGACGGTGTGAGGGTGGAGCACCTGTGATTGCTCTGCCTCTTACAGATGTCTCTGCTCACCTTGGGATAAAGTTGTGAATTTGCTACGGGAGATTTGATCCTCTGCTACTGCAGTTATATTGCAAGTTCAGCACAGCTGCTAATTTGGGCTTTGCACCAATTGCACATTTGTGCTGTACAGAGGCCAAACTGATTTTGAAGTGAAACAGAGTGAGACGCCTTCATCCAGGGATTTTTAATCCATTTCACTCTGGCGTCAGGTTGGCCCCTGACTCTGCATCCAAGCTGAATTTCCACAACTTCAATGTCAGCGGAAAGTCAAACTGCATCATCCCAACGCTCCAGATTTAGTGTCAATGCACCTTTGACCTTCCTCCTCCACGCAAAAGGATAAATTCTGAAACCATGTTCATTTCCAGGCCACTTTTGGTATGTGCTGCACACAGAATCATAGACTTCCAACAGTGCGGAAGGAGGCCATTCGGCCCATCGGCTCCCTACCTAGGCCCACTCCCCCACCTTATCCCTGTAACCCCACATAACCTTTTGGAACCTGGGTTCGATTCCCCGCTGGGTCACTGTCTGTGCGGAGTCTGCACGTTCTCCCCCTGTCTGCGTGGGTTTCCTCCGGGTGCTCCGGTTTCCTCACATAGTCCAAAGATGTGCAGGTTAGGTGGATTGGCCATGATAAATTGTCCCTTAGTGTCCAAACATGTGCAGGTTTGGTGGATTGACCATGCTAAGTTGACCCTTAGTGTCCAAAGATGTACAGGTTAGGTGGATTGGCCATGCTTAATTGTCCCTTAGCATCCAAAGATGTGTAGCGAAGGTGGCGTTAAAGGATTATGAGGATAGGCTGGGAGAGTTGGCAGACTCAATGGGCCGAATGGCCTCCTTCTGCACTGTAGAGATTCTATGATTCTTCTTCTATGGAGAATGCAGGGTATCATAGAATTTAGAATTTACAGTGCAGAAGGAGGCCATTCGGCCCATCAAGTCTCCACCGGCTCTTGGTAAGAGCACCCTACCCAAGTTCAACACCTCCACCCTACCCCCATAACCCAGTAACCCCACCCAACACTAAGGGCAAACTTTGGACACTAAGATCAATTTATCATGGCCAATCCACCTAACCCGCACATCTGTGGGAGGAAACCGGAGCACCCGGAGGAAACCCACGCAGACACGGGGAGGATGTGCAGACTCCGCACAGACAGTGACCCAGCGGGGAATCGAACCTGGGACCCTGGAGCTGTGAAGCAATTATGCTAACCACCATGCTACCGGGTGTGTGTGAATCCGTGTTGCCGCCTGGTTTACCATCATGCCACCCACCCATCTTTCCTCATTCTTTGCCCTGATTCTTGGGCACACCGCCATCAACACTTTGTCCCAGAGATGCTGGGTGCTCTCACACTCACTGTGATTCGAAACAAATGGCAGCCGAGGATACGCTGCGCGGGATGTGCTGAGGATCGCGGGGTGGTGGTGGTGGTGGGGGGGGGGGGGGGAGGGAGAGCGGGGGTGTGGTGTGCGACTCACTTTTCCCGTTGTCATGGCGTCCCCACCCACAGGTTTCCCAGCAGCGTGGGACGGTTACAATGGGAAATCCCATTGACAAACAGCGGGAAGATAGAATCCCACCGCCAGCGAAATGGTGCGCGGACGGGAATCTCGCCCAGCACCTTTTTTTAAAAAATGCTTTGTTCCAGGTGACTGTGACCTGCTCCGTCCTTACCCATCTCACCTGCTTGGACCTAAAATGCATTTGATTTGGGATCTGAAGTCTGAGGTAACGTGCCTTAATCACTTGAGCAATGGGGTGAAACGAGTAGCATTTATATCCAACCCTTCATCACCATCAGGCATCCCAAAGTGTTTTACAGCCAATGAAGAGCTTTTTGAAGTGTAGTCGCTGTTGCAAACGCAGCAGCCAATTCACACACAGCAAGATCCCACACACAGCAATGTGATAATGAGCAGATAATCAAGGTGGGATATTCCAGTCTCCCCCATGGTCCACCTGAGAGAATAGACATCGACTTGGTGTAACTTCTCATCGAAAACGCAGTACCGCCAACAATACAGCGGCCCCTCAGTCCTGCATTGGAATGTCAGCCTTGATTTTTGTGCTCAAGTCCTGGAGTAGGATTTGAACCCGAAACCTTCTGGCTTTGAGGCAAATCGTCCCACTGCCAGTGAATTACGGGCAGAATGTTGGGGGCGATTTTCAGCCCGAGTTAGCGACCAACGCCGGCGCAAAATATGGCGAGACTCAGGATACACAATTCTCCCCGGCAAGATCGCGTTTTCCAATTATCCAGGCCCCTTCCCGCTGACATAATCAGAATCCCATCACGGAAGGTTGGGAACCTCATTTAAATTAGCATCTTATTCGCAGGCCTTCCTGCCCTGGCTTCCTCCCTCACTGAAAGATCATCGGGCGGCAGGGCCATTTACAACAGCTGTGTAAGAATGAGACCCTGGCAAGCTGACCTCGGAGGTGAGTGGTCAGGTCGACATCACCCTCCAGGGTGCCAGTGGCAAAGGGGTGCCGGAGAGGATGCGGGGGATCGAGATAAGTGCAACTCGGGGTCGGTGCGGGGTGGTGGGGGGGTGTTCGGTCTCAGCATCTCGGGGAGTGGGGTCATTCACAGGCACTCACTCCTTCATGGCTGTGAGCCTCGATGTTTAACGGTGGCTGGTACACAGACATCCCTTCCTGTGCGCTGTTACAGCCATGACTTATCTCTGCTAGCGCCAAGGTTGACTTCTGCCCACTAGGTACCTATTGCTTCTTCCTCTCCCCATTTTCCCACTACGTCTATCCCCAAGATCCACAGCTGAGGTTGAGGCAGTCTGCTGACTCCCACGCCCTGTTGCCTGAGATTAGCTTGGATGGGTGTCCCCTGGGATCCTGGACCTTGAGGGCCCGGGCCTACGTTCAAGCTGCGTGGCTGTTGCAGTGCTGCCCTCCTCAGTGTGCAGAGCTGGAGGTGTGTTGTTCACAGGGAGGGGATGTCGGATGGGCTGGATATTCCCACGGTCTCCTGGGTGCAGGACCCCGGGCTGCGTTCCTGCTAGTCCTCTTCCCTTCAATTGCCAGGGGGGGCCTGGGCTCCTCTATGTGATAGAGGGACAGCTGGACTGAGATCAAGAAGCCCCGTCGTCCTCTAGCGCAGACACACATGGATTTCCACCAGTGCCTGCACCATGCTGTTGAAATCCTGAACCATGGAGGTCATGCCCTCAGCCATGGGGGTCACGCCCTCAGCCATGGAGGTCACGCCCTCAGCCATGGAGGTCACGCCCTCAGCCATGGAGGTCATGCCCTCAGCCATGGAGGTCACGCCCTCAGCCATGAAGGTCATGCCCTCAGCCATGGAGGTCACGCCCTCAGCCATGGAGGTCATGCCCTCAGCCATGGAGGTCATGCCCTCAGCCATGGAGGTCACGCCCTCAGCCATGGAGGTCATGCCCTCAGCCATGGAGGTCACGCCCTCAGCCATGAAGGTCATGCCCTCAGCCATGGAGGTCACGCCCTCAGCCATGGAGGTCATGCCCTCAGCCATGGAGGTCATGCCCTCAGCCATGGAGGTCATGCCCTCAGCCATGGAGGTCATGCCCTCAGCCATGGAGGTCATGCCCTCAGCCATGGAGGTCATGCCCTCAGCCATGGAGGTCATGCCCTTAGCCATGGAGGTCATGCCCTCAGCCATTGAGGTCATGAGTTGAGCCATTGAGCGGACATCCCCCACCATGATGTGCACATCAATCACCAAGGTCCAAGATCTCCACTGATGACGCCACCCTCGCAGTGCCGGCCTCATTGCGTAGGAGCGACAGCATCATCTCCTTGGACAGAAGGCGATGGGACTCCTCCCTTCCGGACACTCGTGACTTTGCCTTTACAGTTCCACCAGCTCTGGGATGACCGGACCCAGGGGCACATCGGCCAGGAGCTCAGCAGTGTCCTGGATTCCAGCATCCCTCCGAGTGCCGGTTCCCTGGGACGTCCCTGCCTCCACCTGCTGTGGATCATCAGCTGTGAGGTTATCACCAGTGAGTGACCCAGAAGCCTGTCTAGTACTCAACCCCACCGAGGTGCTAGTATCCAGCGGGCACGAGGTGGTCCGGGCCGGTTGACTGATTGCCCTGCAAGGGAAGCAAGATGGCATTAGTGCATCACAGGGGCAGACTGATGGGAGAAAGTTAACTCACGTGAGGCTTGCACCATGTTGAGTGTTGAGGCTTCTCACTTTTGTCTCTTGCTTGTGGTCCTGCTCCTCCCCGGCCAGCTCAAGTGCTCTGTCCTCAAACGGGGCAGGGTTCTCAGCTTGGGCATGACTCTGGGTGGCTGTGGTGAGGGCTCCCTCACTGTCTTCATGGCAGCCATTCCCTGACTGGACTTGGGACAAGTGATGGGGGCGGAGTTTAACATGAGTGCCCCACTCGCTGCAGAGATTAAGTGTTCCCGGGACAAGCGAATCAGAGGCAAGGGCTAGCACGGTGTGAATCACGGTGAATTTTCCCAACGGTGGGAGTCTCCCCAGTTTTCTAACTGGGACCAACACTGTGAGAAAATATGGGAAAATTCTACCCGTGGACTCCCCTACCAGGCCCGGTTAACTGCCACTCTCAGGGAAAATTACCAACAGAACCAGGCCCGGTTCACTCTCAGGGAAAATTACCAACAGAACCAGGCCCGGTTAACTGCCACTCTCAGGGAAAATTACCAACAGAACCAGGCCCGGTTCACTCTCAGAGAAAATTACCAACAGAACCAGGCCCGGTTCACTGCCACTCTCAGGGAAAATTACCAACAGAACCAGGCCCGGTTAACTGCCACTCTCAGGGAAAATTACCAACAGAACCAGGCCCGGTTCACTCTCAGAGAAAATTACCAACAGAACCAGGCCCGGTTCACTGCCACTCTCAGGGAAAATTACCAACAGAACCAGGCCCGGTTCACTCTCAGAGAAAATTACCAACAGAACTACCTTTGAACATCAAAGTGCGAAAAAAATGTCAAACATAAAACAAAGCGTGAAATACTGTGACTGGGATTGTTTTTTACATCAAAGAACAATGTCTGATTTGTATCACATAAAATGATCGACTACAGTTATATTAACCTTCTGGGTACTGGGTGACCTTTCGAACTATTAAAATGCACGCCATTTTATCATGTACAGCAATTCTTTCAATATTGAAATGAAAATCGCTTATTGTCACAAGTAGGCTTCAAATGAAGTTACTGTGAAAAGCCCCTAGTCGCCACATTCCGGCACCTGTTCGGGGAGGCTGGTACGGGAATTGAACCGTGCTGCTGGCCTGCCTTGGTCTGCTTTCAAAGCCAGCGATTTATCCCAGTGTGCTAAACCAGTCCTTTCCATATGTGCACATCAATGTTCTGCACCATCAATCTCCCTCACAACTCTCAGGGCGCGATGTAACAGGAAAACAAGAGTCTCGTTTTGGGCACGTTTAGCGGGGTATATCTCGGTGCCTGCAGTGCTGAGAACAACCACGTTTCAAACGGGGCTCTGCTTTGTATTGGCCTCGGTGAGGGACACCACCCCAAGGCCACACTTACCCCGACCTCTGGCCAGGGTGACACTGTCAGGCTGCCCGGGTGGAAGTGCAGGGGTGCCAGGCTGGCAGTGCCAAGGTTGCAGCAGGAGTGCCTGGGTACCACCCTGCCAAGAGGCTGACCATCCGGGGGTCTCCAGTGGCCTGGGAGACCCCGCCCTCCCAGGTACTGTTACGCCTGGGTCACGCTAGTGTGGATCAATGTTAAACAACGCCATGGCAAGGTCTCCAACACCAGGCCTTGAGAAAATCTGACATATACAAGTGAAGCTCACTGCTCACTTAAATATTTAAATCTGTAAATCTGCCCAGTGAGGGCAAGATGCAGATCGCGACGTCTCGTTAGATCGCGTTAGAACTTGCCAGGCGTCTAAAGCGTCACAAATCTCGCGAGGGGCCTCTTGCACAATTTAACGATGTAGTTGGGAGTGATAAGGCCGTTTGTTCTATTTTTAGTTGGGGAATCCTGGTTTTTCCAAACTTTTTGTTAAAATTTATATTTTCTAACACTTTTATTACGGTTGATTGAAGTATAAAATTCTGAGTCATTTTGGTGAAAATACAGGGTCAGTTCTTGGTTCTGGAAGGCATTCCTGATTTAGAACATTGGCCAGAATTGTCCGGTCGTCAGGATTCACTTTTCCCCCTGGCAGTGTGCCCCTGCCAGTGGGTTGCCTGGTGACGTGCGGTGGCGTCAATAGGAAATCCCATTGACAAGCGGCGGGAAGATTGAATCCCGCTGCCAGCGAATGGCCAGGAAATTACGGCCATACTCCCTTCCATCGCCAACCCAGCCTATCGATTACCCCTGTTCCGTCTTCTGTGAACCTCACTCCATTTTCTTTTCCCCAGCCATTTTGTGTTAGCGTCCAAATTCTTGCGAGGAAAAATATCAGTAAGAGGAAATGATACGTGGAGATATTTCTTGAGGCTGTAACACATAAGACCATAAGACCATAAGACATAGGAGTGGAAGTAAGGCCATTCGGCCCATCGAGTCCACTCCGCCATTCAATCATGGCTGATGGGCATTTCAACTCCACCTCCCAGCATTCTCCCCATAGCCCTTAATTCCTCGCGACATCAAGAATTTATCTATCAGGTTCAGATAACTTTCTTAACTTGTCATAATTTCCTCTTGCAAGTTGTGACACCTTTGAATCTCGATGTTGTTACTGGCTTGTGATGCACTCCTGTTTGTCCATCACCTTCACGGGACCTGAAAATGCAACATTCTGATTTGTCCATACTTCATTCAGGATGTTTGACCTTAAATGAGGATATATTTACAAGATACTGTAATATTTTACACGTGACAACCAATCAGCCAGCACACAGGAATATGGAGTACGTACAACTGTTGTAACAAGCTGCAGACAAAGCAATTCCTCAGACAGAAGTTGATACTTAGAATGAATAATCATGAACTGTACTGGGGAATTGAGGACAGCAGCCGAATTAAGATGCAGCCTCATTCTTCTGATCAACTTGCCTGTGTGCAATTCGCTGGTACAGTAGGTTCCATTATGAATTCTAGAAGTTAGCAGAATAGCAGTGGGTTAAATACACCCAGACAGGAATCCAGAACTTCTCACAAAAACACACAAAAAATGTGCTGTGAGAATACTAATCAGTATTATAATTATCACACTTGCGTAGGATGCATGTCGTGCATAATAAGGAAAATTGTCACAGACCCTGGCAGCTGCATTGGAAGAAATGTAGAGGCCTTTTTTCTGAGTATTTTATTTGAGAAGAATTGGGGTGAATTGCCCGCCACCCCAGCCGCATGTTTCTCAGCAGCCGCCATCACTGGCAGCGGGATTCTCCATTCCCGCCTCTGGCCCATGGGATTTCCCACGGGAAGGGGTGCACTGTCGGGGGAACACGGAGAATTCGGCCGGTGGAGAATTGACGCTGTGTTTTTGTTTTAAAAATCTTTAACTTTTGAAATGCTCCCCCAGCGGGGTGGCACGGTGGCTCAGTGGGTTAGCACTGCTGCCTCACGGTGCCGAGGTCCCAGGTTCGAACCCGGCTCTGGGTCACTGTCCGTGTGGAGTTTGCACATTCTCTCCGTGTTTGCGTGGGTTTCGCCCCCACAACCTAAAGATAGGGAAATAGGGGCTGGTTTAGCTCACTCGGCTAAATCGCTGGCTTTTAAAGCAGACCAAGCAGGCCAGCAGCACGGTTCGATTCCCGTACCAGCCTCCCCGGACAGGCGCCGGAATGTGGTGACTAGGGGCTTTTCACAGTAACTTCATTGAAGCCTACTCGTGACAATAAGCGATTTTCATTTTTTTTTTCATGTGCAGGGTAGGTGGATTGGCCACACTAAATTGCCCCGTAATTGGAAAAAAGGAACTGGGCACTTTAAATTTATTTTAAAAAATGAAATGCTCCCCAGCTTAAGTACAAATATAGGTGCACGCAAAGTTTGGCTTAACGCATCCGCTTACATTGATGTTACCTTTCCCTTCTCCATCTTACCCCCATTCCCTCCTTGGCACTGCCATGGCAACATTCTCCCGTACGTGTGTCTTAACCACATTCCGGTAACTAATCGGCTAAACCTGCACAGTCCAGTTTGGCAAGTGATGAATGGCATATTCGAACTGGCTCAGTTAGTAGAAAGTTGTGGATTCAAGGCTTAATCGAGGGCTTGGCCTATTTAGCTACTCCGGCAGCTCAGATGAAAGTTAAAACTCTTGTGACAGTATTTAAGCTTAAATAGGGAGTTCGCTTGATGTCCCGCCCAACATTCCTTCTTCAACCAAATGCCACCAAAAACAGATTAACCGGCCATTCATTTCATATGCTATTTCTGTATTCTTGCTGCGCGCAAAATGAACGCCGTGTGCTTTCGAGAGATGTGCTAAGCTAGGGAATGAATGCAAATCGTTCTATTTTTGGGGCAAGGCACAAGAAAACAACTGGTACCCACAAAGATGGACAATGCCAAAGAGGGGAGGGGAGGAGAGGAAATTGTCATGAAAGCAGAAGGGGGAGGAAAAAAGGTTTGGGAAAGGAGTTGATTTTGGCTAACAATGCAAACATCAAATACAGAGGTATAGTGAGAGAGCTCAGTCCATCGAGTGCCAAATTTTGCTTCATACCAAATCTGATGCTTTATGGACATAAAACGAGACGGCCTAATTTGCAGGTCATTCACACAAAGTCAACCGGAACCGAACAGGCACACACTGTGGTTAGCAGGTGACCTAGAAAGCCTATCGTCACATGAATAAAATAGGAATTGGGAACTTCTTATCATACTTAAACTGCAGCAGCATTTGGCGCTGCCCCTAATCTCTGGCAGCCACCCTGCCTCCAGTAACGCTTCATCAAACATTCATGGTGAGGGTGGAGGAGGGAGGCAGTCGGCCCCTTCATGCATTGACTGAAAAACATCCAGAGAACTTGTCCTGAATGCTGTCATTGGGGCGTTTCTTTCGAGATTAAACAATGTAGCCCATGTCGAGGGTTCCCATGGATGTGAACTTCAAATCTCGTCGTGACATTTGGAGTTTGAAATGAGTCAAGCCTCTGGCTTTGCCAGTGTCTGCAGTGTGCATTCTGTGTTTTATTCTTTGAATTATTTCTCTGCCGTAACTTACCTTCACTTCTTATTCTTAATTAGCCTCCCCGTTTCCTCGTCCCCTGTCTCCAACTTCAAGGGGATAGAAGCTAACTGTGCTGGGCGACCTGGCCTGGTCTGCTATAACTGATTCACCTTCCTGCCCCTCGATGGCCGCTGCCATCAGCCAAGCCTGGCAATATTGATACCTTTCACAGTCCACCCTGCAGTCAAAGGCCACCCTATGGTTTAGGGGCTGGTTTACCACAGTGGGCTAAACAGCTGGCTTGTAAGAACAAAGAACAGAGAAAAGTACAGCCCAGGAACAGGCCCTTCGGCCCTCCAAGTCTGTGCCGACCATGTGCCCGTCTAAACTAAAATCTTCTACACTTCCGGGGTCCGTATCCCTCCATTCCCATCCTATTCATGTATTTGTCAAGATGCCCCTTAAATGTCACTATCGTCCCTGCTTCCACCACCTCCTCCAGCAGCGAGTTCCAGGCACCCACTACCCTCTGTGTAAAAAACTTACCTCATACATCTACTCTAAACCTTGCCCCTCGCACCTTAAACCTATGCCCCGTAGTAATTGACCCCTCTACCCTGGGGAAAAGCCTCTGACTATCCACTCTGTCTGTGCCCCTCATAATTTTACAGACCTCTATCAGGTCGCCCGTCAACCTCCGTGGTTCCAGTGAGAACAAACCAAGTTTATTCAACCTCTCCTCATAGCTAATGCCCTCCATACCAGACAACATCCTGGTAAATCTCTTCTGCACCCTCTCTAAAGCCTCCACATCCTTCTGATCGTGTGGCGACCAGAATTGAACACTATACTCCAAGTGTGGCCTAACTGAGGTTCTATACAGCTGCAACATGACTTGCCAATTTTTATACTCAATGCCCCGGCCAATGAAGGCAAGCATGCCGTATGCCTTCTTGACTACCTTCTCCACCTGTGTTACCCCTTTCAGTGACCTGTGGACCTGTACACCTAGATCTCTCTGACTGTCAATACTCTTAAGGGTTCTACCATTCACTGTATATTCACTATTTGTATTAGACCTTCCAAAATGCATTACCTCACATTTGTCCTGCAGAACAAGACCAGCAGCGTGGGTTCAATTCCCGTATCAGCCTCCCTAAACAGGCACCGGAATGTGGTGACTAGGGGCTTTTCACAGTAACTTCATTGAAGCCTACTCGTGACAATAAGCGATGATGATTATTATGGTTGTCCAGCCTCGTCCATGATCAGTGCTGTCCACTGCTAAATACATAGTTTGAAAGGACTTCCAGTGTGAATTTTATCAGAAATAAGCAGGATTATTGTTCAGATTGAGAGAGAAATCTAAAGCAGAATTCTCTGGATGTTGGGATTTTCTTTCTCCGCTGGCAGCACACCCCCGCCCACTGGTTTCCCGGTGGTGTGGGATGGCCTCAATGGGAAATCCCATTGACAAGCGGTGGGAAGATAGAATCCTGCCTCCAGTGAATGGGGTACCGCAGAGGAACATGCGACTGGGGTCCGGAGAATCCAGCCCATAATCTTGCCTCACAAAATGAATAATAGAAAGAAGGTTGATACATTAAAAAAACCAAAAAGTTTTGCAAGGATGAGGCTCTGTATTGTCTCTTTCCTGAAACATTAAATCATTCAAAATGTCTGATTTTAATTTTGTAGGGTATTAAACTGATATTGATTTGCTGAATGCTGCAATCGGGTCTGGATGTGAAGTATTGGGTGTTCTCAGGCCACCTAGCTCATCCTTTCATTTAAACTTCAGTCCTATCACAGCAAGCAGGATTCACCGGTTACTCCCAGCTGCATGTTCCTCAGCAACACGCCATTCGCTAGCGGCGTGATTCTGTTTCTCCGCCTCTTGTCAATGGGATTTCCCATTGTAACCAGCCCACTAACCAGCCCACTAACCAGCCCACTAACCAGCCCACTAACCAGCCCACTAACCAGCCCATGCCGCGGGGAAACCCATAGGTGGGGGTGCACTGCTCGCGGGGAAAGTGAATCCCAACAACCGGAGAATTGTGGCCAATGTGATCACTTGAATGACTTGAGCTGTTGCCTTCACTAGAAACCATTCCAGGTAACTCCTGTCCTGAACGTTCCTTTTATCAGTTGGTACCTATCTCCCATGCCCTGTAGTCATGAGTTAACCTGAAACAGCACTCATAGAACATACAGTGTAGAAGGAGGCCATTTGGCCCATCGAGTCTGCACCGACCCACTTAAGCCCTCACTTCCACCCTATCCCCGTAACCCAATAACCCCTCCTGACTATTTTGGACACTAAGGGCAATTTATCATGGCCAATCCACCTAACCTGCACATCTTTGGACTGTGGGAGGAAACCGGAGCACCCGGAGGAAGCCCACGCAGACACGGGGAGAACGTGCAGACTCCGCACAGACAGTGACCCAGCGGGGAATCGAACCTGGGACCCTGGAGTTGTGAAGCCACAGTGCTAACCACTGTGCTACCGTGCTGCCCATCACCTATTAACCTTTTTTATTCCACAAACCTTTCTATTCCATTTAGTATTTTGCTTCTATTATAACCCATTTGGGCCTTACGGGGTCGGGTTGATCAACTATCCTGTGGATCATGCAGAGTATGAGCTCCTCAGATAAGGGGGTAGGGGGACCTTTAACAATGTCTGGCTTTGTATAGAGTAAGCCAGTAAGGTATCGACTGCAGAAGACCAGTCGGAAACTACTGGAGTATATAATATTAAAGTGTAAAATAAAGTAAGTTCTTGTTTCTACAAAACTCAGTGCGGACTCCTCGTGGCCTTTATAAAAACTTCACATTTCATCAAATATTTTTTTTTTAATGCATCAAATACAGTCAGAATTTTTTTTCGAGGGAGTGTATGCCCCAGACACTTACTGTCATGGGCTTGTTCTGGTCCCTTGAGGTGATGTGGACAAGATGGAGCAGAAAAGACTTGGTACAGCCTTGTAATCCCAATGGGTCGAAGGTCAAAGGTAAAGAGTAAGGTCCACTGACCGTGGGTTATGAAGGATACCTGGTGGCTTGAGTAACCACAGACTGCTTAGGACGTCAGGACGCAGTGACATTAGTTTCTGCTAACAAAGTTGATCATGCAGAGTGTCATGATCTTGTCAAGGCCGCAGAGTTAGTAGCTGGAGTTTTCTGGCTGTTGGTTGATGACTATAGGCCTTTTGCAGTGATTTCTGGGTGTAAATGGCAGATGCAATTATAGAACTACTCCAGGGCTGTGCTCCAAACTCAAAATTTTAAAAATTATCATCTTGGTGGCCTAAAAATGCTGCATTTGAAGTGTTGCTTCACTGACTCTCAAGTTCATCTATTTCCATGTTCCAGAAGGATCTCTGAGAAACTTTACACAGGACATTGCAGGTTGATCCTGAACTGTATTCGAAGCAGTTTAGTTCCTCACCGCTCAAAGAAAAGACAGGTCCCACCTGAAACATTAACCTCTCATTCTCTGTCATATGCTTACTCTGAATCTTGGCTCTGATGCTTCTGATTCAGACGGTTGCGATTTTAATTCCTCACTCCAATATTGGAACAGATTGTCTAGTCTGCATCTTCAGTGGTGAGGGAGTGCTACGTTGTTGAAGGTGCCATCTTTAAGCTCCTTGTCCACCCTCGAGGCTCGATGTAAAAGCTTCCCTGGCACTATTTTTGAAAAGAAGAGGGGGTTTACCCTGGCTATCCATTTCTCCTTCAATCAACACCCCAAAACCTTTTCTTGTTGTTGCAATTAATGGAATATTTCTGTGCGCAAAATAGCTTTGCATAATATCGACCATTAGACATTCATTGTATGTGAGGCATTTTGCGACGTTCCTTCGTGATATGATGAAGCGTTTTACAAATGCAAATTTTCTCCTTTTTTCTTAGATGCTGACAGGCCAGCTGTGCATTTCCACCATGTTCCGTTTTCACTTCAAAAAAGATAAGATAATTAACATTTATTGTCACAAGTAGGCTTACATTAACACTGCAATGAAGTTACTGTGAAAATCCCCTCGTCGCCACATTTTGGCACCTGTTCAGGTACACCGAGGGAGAATTCAGAATTCTCAGCCGGTACAGGAATTGAACCCGCGCTGCTGGCCTTGTTCTGCATCACAAACCAGCTGTCTAGCCCACTGAGCGAAACCAGCCCACTTCAGTTGAATCAGTGATTTAGAGCATCTTGTGGTTCATTGCTGACTCGTTCAATTCAACAGGGTCCACAGGTTCCATCCATCATCTGTGCTGACTGAACTGATCTTGACTATGATGTGGAGATGCCGGCGTTGGACTGGGGTGGTCACAGTAAGAAGTCTTACAACACCAGGTTAAAGTTCAACATGTTTGTTTCAAACACTAGCTTTCGGAGCACTGCTCCTTCCGGAGCTCCGAAAGCTAGTGATTTGAACCAAACCTGTTGAACTTTAACCTGGTGTTGTCAGACTTCTTACTGATCTTGACTATGACAGAGGCCGTGGCTAACACACATAATTCCTCCTCGTGATTGAATGGTCATTTGGGACAAGGTACTGGGGAGTGGCCAACACCCATGGAACAGTATTCCAATGTGAGGCAGTGCCTTCAGGAGGAGAAAGGAAAAAGGATTGGGAAAATAGTTCCAGTGAATAGTTCCTGGGCTCGGAAGGCTAAGAGCAGGAAATTAGCCAACATTGCTGCTAGCGGAAAAAAACCATCTCAACAACCGGAGAAATCCAGACAGTTTAAAATAAAGGTGCAACTCTAAATGGGCCGGAGGAGTAGAGGGACCTGGGTGTATATCCGAAAAGATCACTGGTGGTGGTGGGACAGTTCGAGAGAGTGGTTAATAAAGCCCACATTATCCTAGGCTTTGTTAATTATTATAATTGGAATACAAGAGCAAGGAGATTATGTTGAATTTATAAAAAACACTAGTTAGACCTCAGCTGGAATATTGTGTCGTTCTGGGAGCCACATTTTAGGAAGTATGGGAAGGCATTGGAGAGAGTGCAGAAGAGGTTTACAAACACGATTCCAGGAAGCAGGCCATTCGGTCCATTGAGTCTGCACCCACCCTCTGATAGAGAACCCTACTTCGACCCTGCCTTATCCCGTAACTCCAGTTGAGGGACAATTTAGCTTGGCTAATCCACCTAACCTGGCCAATCCAGCTAACCTGGCCAATCCAGCTAACCTGGCCAATCCACCTAACCTGGCTAATCCACCTAACCTGGCCAATCCAGCTAACCTGGCCAATCCAGCTAACCCGGCCAATCCACCTAACCTGGCCAATCCACCTAACCCGGCCAATCCAGCTAACCTGGCCAATCCACCTGACCTGGCCAATCCACCTAACCTGGCCAATCCAGCTAACCCGGCCAATCCAGCTAACCCGGCCAATCCACCTAACCTGGCTAATCCACCTAACCTGGCCAATCCAGCTAACCTGGCCAATCCAGCTAACCCGGCCA
Organism: Scyliorhinus canicula; assembly: GCF_902713615.1. Lineage (NCBI taxonomy): Eukaryota > Metazoa > Chordata > Chondrichthyes > Carcharhiniformes > Scyliorhinidae > Scyliorhinus > Scyliorhinus canicula. The sequence goes on from NC_052173.1 coordinate 18,959,353, forward strand.
ATCCAGCTAACCTGGCCAATCCAGCTAACCTGGCCAATCCAGCTAACCTGGCCAATCCAGCTAACCTGGCCAATCCAGCTAACCTGGCCAATCCAGCTAACCCGGCCAATCCAGCTAACCTGGCCAATCCAGCTAACCTGGCCAATCCAGCTAACCTGGCCAATCCAGCTAACCCGGCCAATCCAGCTAACCTGGCCAATCCACCTGACCTGGCCAATCCAGCTAACCTGGCCAATCCAGCTAACCTGGCCAATCCAGCTAACCTGGCCAATCCACCTGACCTGGCCAATCCAGCTAACCTGGCCAATCCAGCTAACCTGGCCAATCCAGCTAACCCGGCCAATCCAGCTAACCTGGCCAATCCAGCTAACCTGGCCAATCCAGCTAACCTGGCCAATCCAGCTAACCTGGCCAATCCAGCTAACCTGGCCAATCCAGCTAACCTGGCCAATCCAGCTAACCTGGCCAATCCAGCTAACCTGGCCAATCCAGCTAACCTGGCCAATCCAGCTAACCTGGCCAATCCAGCTAACCTGGCCAATCCAGCTAACCTGGCCAATCCAGCTAACCCGGCCAATCCAGCTAACCTGGCCAATCCAGCTAACCTGGCCAATCCAGCTAACCTGGCCAATCCAGCTAACCTGGCCAATCCAGCTAACCTGGCCAATCCAGCTAACCTGGCCAATCCAGCTAACCTGGCCAATCCAGCTAACCTGGCCAATCCAGCTAACCCGGCCAATCCACCTGACCTGGCCAATCCACCTGACCTGGCCAATCCAGCTAACCTGGCCAATCCACCTAACCCGGCCAATCCACCTGACCTGGCCAATCCAGCTAACCTGGCCAATCCACCTAACCCGGCCAATCCACCTAACCTGGCCAATCCAGCTAACCTGGCCAATCCAGCTAACCTGGCCAATCCAGCTAACCTGGCCAATCCAGCTAACCTGGCCAATCCAGCTAACCCGGCCAATCCAGCTAACCTGGCCAATCCACCTGACCTGGCCAATCCAGCTAACCCGGCCAATCCAGCTAACCTGGCCAATCCACCTGACCTGGCCAATCCAGCTAACCTGGCCAATCCACCTGACCTGGCCAATCCACCTGACCTGGCCAATCCAGCTAACCTGGCCAATCCACCTGACCTGGCCAATCCACCTGACCTGGCCAATCCAGCTAACCTGGCCAATCCAGCTAACCTGGCCAATCCAGCTAACCTGGCCAATCCACCTGACCTGGCCAATCCAGCTAACCTGGCCAATCCAGCTAACCCGGCCAATCCAGCTAACCTGGCCAATCCAGCTAACCTGGCCAATCCAGCTAACCTGGCCAATCCAGCTAACCTGGCCAATCCAGCTAACCTGGCCAATCCAGCTAACCTGGCCAATCCAGCTAACCTGGCCAATCCACCTGACCTGCACATCTTTGACTTCAATCATGAAGATAGATTGGAGAAGCTGAGATTCTTTTTCATGTAGATGAGGCGGCTGAGAGGAGATCTGAAAGAAATATCCAAAATGATGAGGACCTGGACAGAGTAGACAGGGGACAGAGTAGACAGGGGACAGAGTAGACAGGGGACAGAGTAGACAGGGGGACAGAATAGACAGGGGGACAGAATAGACAGGGGGACAGAATGGACAGGGGGACAGAATGGACAGGGGACAGAGTGGACAGGGGGACAGAGTGGACAGGGGGACAGAATGGACAGGGGGACAGAGTGGTCGGGGGACAGAATGGACAGGGGGACAGAATGGACAGGGGACAGAGTGGACAGGGGGACAGAATGGACAGGGGGACAGAATGGACAGGGGGACAGAGTGGACAGGGGGACAGAATGGACAGGGGGACAGAATGGACAGGGCGACAGAATGGACAGGGGACAGAGTGGACAGGGGGACAGAATGGACAGGGGGACAGAATGGACAGGGGGACAGAGTGGACAGGGGGACAGAATGGACAGGGGGACAGAATGGACAGGGGGACAGAATGGACAGGGGACAGAGTGGACAGGGGGACAGAATGGACAGGGGGGCCAGAGTGGACAGGGGGACAGAGTGGACAGGGGGACAGAATGGACAGGGGGACAGAATGGACGGGGGACAGAGTGGTCGGGGGACAGAATGGACAGGGGACAGAGTGGACAGGGGACAGAGTGGACAGGGGGACAGAATGGACAGGGGACAGAGTGGACAGGGGGACAGAATGGACAGGGGACAGAGTGGACAGGGGGACAGAATGGACAGGGGGACAGAGTGGTCGGGGGACAGAATGGACGGGGGACAGAGTGGACGGGGGACAGAGTGGACAGAGGGACAGAGTGGACAGGGGGACAGAGTGGTCAGGGGGACAGAGTGGTCAGGGGGACAGAGAGGACAGGGGGACAGAGTGGACAGGGGGCAGAGTGGACAGGGGGACAGAGTGGTCAGGGGGACAGAGTGGACAGGGGGACAGAATGGACAGGGGGACAGAGTGGTCGGGGGACAGAATGGACAGGGGACAGAGTGGACAGGGGGACAGAGTGGACAGAGGGACAGAGTGGACAGGGGGACAGAGTGGTCAGGGGGACAGAGTGGTCAGGGGGACAGAGAGGACAGGGGGACAGAGTGGACAGGGGGCAGAGTGGACAGGGGGACAGAGTGGACAGGGGGGTAGAGTGGACAGGGGGGTAGAGTGGACAGGGGACAGAGTGGACAGGGGACAGAGTGGACAGGGGGGCAGAGTAGTCAGGGGGACAGAGTGGTCAGGGGGACAGAGTGGACAGGGGGACAGAGTGGACAGGGGGACAGAGTGGTCAGGGGGACAGAGTGGACAGGGGGACAGAGTGGACGGGGGACAGAGTGGACGGGGGACAGAGTGGACAGGGGGACAGAGTGGTCAGGGGGATAGAGTGGTCAGGGGGACAGAGTGGTCAGGGGGACAGAGTGGTCAGGGGGACAGAGTGGTCAGGGGGACAGAGTGGACAGGGGGACAGAGTGGACGGGGGACAGAGTGGACGGGGGACATAGTGGACGGGGGACAGAGTGGACAGGGGGACAGAGTGGACAGGGGGACAGAGTGGACAGGGGGACAGAGTGGACAGGGGGACAGAGTGGTCAGGGGGACAGAGTGGACAGGGGGACAGAGTGGTCAGGGGGACAGAGTGGTCAGGGGGACAGAGTGGTCAGGGGGACAGAGTGGACAGGGGGACAGAGTGGACAGGGGGACAGAGTGGACAGGGGACAGAGTGGACAGGGGACAGAGTGGACAGGGGGACAGAGTGGACAGGGGGACAGAGTGGACGGGGGACAGAGTGGACAGGGGGACAGAGTGGTCAGGGGGACAGAGTGGACAGGGGGACAGAGTGGACAGGGGGACAGAGTGGACAGGGGGACAGAGTGGACAGGGGGACAGAGTAGACAGGGGGACAGAATGGACAGGGGGACAGAGTGGTCAGGGGGACAGAGTGGACAGGGGGACAGAGTGGACAGGGGGACAGAGTGGACGGGGGACAGAGTGGACAGGGGGACAGAGTGGTCAGGGGGACAGAGTGGACAGGGGGACAGAGTGGACAGGGGGACAGAGTGGACAGGGGGACAGAGTGGACGGGGGACAGAGTGGACAGGGGGACAGAGTGGTCAGGGGGACAGAGTGGACAGGGGGACAGAGTGGACAGGGGGACAGAGTGGACAGGGGGACAGAGTGGACAGGGGGACAGAGTGGACAGGGGGACAGAGTAGACAGGGGGACAGAGTAGACAGGGGGAAACTGTTCCCCCTCGTGAAAGGATCAATGATGAGAGAGCACAGATTTAAAATAATTGACAAAAAAAGAAGGAAAGCCGACATGAGGGTAAAAAGCATTTTCACCCAGCCCCTGGTTTGGGGTCTGGAATTCACTGTCTGGAAGTGTGGTGGAGGCAGTTTGAATGGAGGCATTCCGGGGGCAATTAGATGATTATTTGAATAGAAACAATGAGCTGGGGTTATGGACAAAGGCAGGAGAATGGCACTAAGTCAGGATGCTTGTTTGGAGAACAGGAGCAGACACGATGGGCCGAATGGGCTTCTTCTGTGCCATAATAATCCTGTGCTTCAGTGATCCGCATTCTCCACATAATGATTTTAAATTACTAACCCCTCACTGTTGATTCAGGGACAAATATCTTATGTTCAATGTAGTGAATCTTGTGAGACAACACAACCAGATTTGTGATTTAAAAGAATTAATAATTTAAACCAATTCTGATTTGGAAATCAGATTAATGCCAACCAAGTATGCACCCTCTTCAAACTATAATTTGTTTGTATGAATGAAGGGGTTCATCAATATCTCTCATCATGGGGCAGCACAATGGCACAGTGGTTAGCACTGCTGCCTCACGGCGCCGAGGTCCCAGGTTCGATCCCGGCTCTGGGTCACTGTCCGTGTGGAGTTTGCACATTCTCCCCGTGTCTGCGTGGGTTTCACCCCCACAACCCAAAGATGTGCAGGGTCGGTGGATTGGCCATGCTAAATTGCCCCTTACTTGGGAAAACAAATAACTGGGTACTCTAAATTTAAAACAAAAATCTCTCATCAGAAAAGAAAAGCAATTTGTGGCGGTGAAATTGGAAGAAATGGGTAAAGCAACTTCATGTTTAAAAATATTAGCAATTAAAACCTCATTTGTAACTAGTTAAGGCTAAATGAGCCCACTGGACAGATAATTGAGGTTAATTAATTACAACGCTTGAGGCTACGTGGGGTGAGGTTTTAATCCTAAACCCATGTGTGCAGTGGGGGAGTTCAGGCAATAATAATAATAATCTTTATTATTGTCACAAGTAGGCTTACATTAACACTGCAATGAAGTTACTGTGAAAAGCCCCTAGTCTCCACATTCCGGCGCCTGTTCGGGTCACAGAGGGAGAATTCAGAATGTCCAATTCACCTAACAGCACGTCTTTCGGGACTTGTGGGAGGAAACCGGAGCACCCGGAGGAAACCCACGCAGACACGGGGAGAACGTGCAGACTCCGCACAGACAGTGACCCAAGCCGGGAATCGAACCCGGGACCCTGGTGCTGTGAAGCAACGGTGCTAACCAGTGTGCTACTATGCCGCCCTAATGTTTTATTGTAATCTTTATTGTCACAAGTAGGCTAACATTAACACTGCAATGAAGTTACTGTGAAAATCCCCTAGTCGCCACATTCCGGCGCCTGTTCGGGTCACAGAGGGAGAATTCAGAATGTCCAATTCACCTAACAGCACGACTTTCGGGACTTGTTACTGTTAGGATGCAGTAACATGAAGCAAATGCTCGAAACAGAATATATGAATGTGCCCATAATCTCTGAAATCGGTGTTAGATATCCCCCTGAAGATGGTGAGGGAGAAATCCGAGAGTAAAGCCATGCAGCACTGCACTCCTGTATTTTCAGGATGCAGCATTGATTCAGGAGTAGAGTAAGATGGAAGCATTTTGTCCATCCTGTTAATCGGAAAGTTGAGATGTGGTGTGGAATTGGGAGGAAATAATCTTCCAAAAGCCAGATTTCAGTGCATCCAGCTGAGTTATATGGACTCGGAAGGTTTCTGGATTGAGTCAGTTGAAGCGGCAGAGAATCTTCAACTGATTATAGTGCCTCAAGGTGGTCATCAGCAGAGGTTTCTGTTTCCAGCTCTCGTTCCACTGACTCTGTCGATATCGGGTCTGATATTGCTCCTTTTATGAAAAAAAGAAGCTCGTCTTTTCCTCGCGTTGCTAGACTGCTCAAGAAACCGTGGAAAGGTGCAGCTTTCACGCGCAGTTTCTGAAAGTGCATTTCCGTTTGCAGCAAAGGGTAGCTTTGCAATGCGCAATTTTTGACGAAATGTCTGAACGCCAACAGGGATGATTAAAGTCAATTTAACGATGGAGCTGGACAAGCACTGGTCAGCTCACACATGGAAAGATGCCAGCACATTACTGATGGGAGAGGCCAGCTCTTAAACATGCAAAGGAGGCGCCAAGTGTCGCAATAGTATCACTGCCAAAATGAACGCTTTATCAACAACCGAGGACCTACCTGCAGGTCTGGAAGAAGCTGCCGGTTTAAAAGAAAAGCACAAAGGTAAGGCATCAATATTACTGTAAACTAACAGCGCAGAATATATATGGAACTGAAGGAGGGTAGTTAAATATATAAACTGTGCAAGGTCAGAGAAATGGAAGCATGGAGGCAGCGAATAATACTTTGGAGAAGCAAAAATTGTAATGTCATGCAAATAGCAGAAAACATGCCATGTTGGGGGGTGGATAGAGAGAGTATGTATTGCAAGAAGGAATTTCCACAGACCAGATTGTCCTGACTCAATCCCCACTACTCTTTTGTTTTAAAGGCAACACTGCATTTACCCGAAGGGTATGAAATGGAACAAGTGATGGACCCCAGGCATTCAGCAACTCACTCCGTATCAGGAAGCTTTGCTTGATTTATTCAGGAGGGAGAGTTGGGACTGTGGAGATTGGAGGGGAGCGCAGAACTGCTGGTATGTATTACTCATATACTCTGTGATTGCACCATGTGTTACCTCAACATGTCCATAAGCACTAATTCTGCACAAGCGCATAATAGTGCACGCAGTGGCAAAATAGTACGCAACTGGACATGTGCTGAAGTACTCCTGATGCGCATACAGCTCAGTCCGCAGAACACATGGATAACCAGATGCACCAGAGGACCACTACAAACATAAGCACTGTTGTCACCCCCAATGTATATCAGCACAAATATACAAACTGCAGGAGGGGTAGACAGTGATACAAACAGCACCAGTGGATAGCAGCGGTTGGGGAGCCAGCTGGTGCAGGGGCTAACATGTCCCTATGGAGTTGCATGGGTTAGAGACCCTTAGCGGGCCTGACTTCAAACAGCACCTCATGGTGGCCTAACCTGCCTCCTTACACGCTGCATTGGAAGGTGGTTTGGGTTGTGTGGAACTTCCAACACCCAGATAGATATCGCCATGTTGCATGTAAGTGACATTGTGGAGCACCTGTTGTATAGACTGCAGTCCGACATTGGGTAATATCGCTGCCAATGGTGTCGGCAGGAGTGATATCTGAATTCTCCCACTCCTGCCAAGGAGACTTTTGGGGCCCTACTCCCAAGATGCAGTCGTAGCTGGCTCCCACTTCCAAAGGGAACAGGTCAAAGTGACCATAATGAAGGATTCTAAAACTTTCATAGATGCTCAATGTTCTATACTCACAGAGATCAGTGGGCATCATGAGAAGATGCATTCCACCGGTGATATTTATGAAGTAGCACAGGAACAACTGATTGGAACACATATCGTTGGCAGTTGTGTGCTATTGTGTCACCATGGACATGACCTCTGACAGAAATGAGCTGGCAGTGACTATGGCGAGACCCTTGGTACTGCTGCAAAGGGATAGTCACAGATACAGTCAGTGAGCTTTCTGTATCCTCTTCAGCACACAGCCACTCACCAATACCATTCCCTCAACTATGGGAGCACTTGACAGTAAGGCGCACTGACCACTCGCAGGGTGACTTTCTTGGCAACGCCAATGGCAAATACATTGTTACTGCAAAACTTGAATAAAGTTCCTTCACTTTCAGTATGTCGTGGTCTCATTATTTCATTACACATAAAAACAAAAGCTGAAAGCTCCAGCCCATTGTGTTATTGGAGGTGTATTTTGAGGTAATTGATGGTGGCTCATTGCAGGTAGTTATCTGTCCTTCAGGTCTTTGTGGGCTAGATAGCCCAGTCTCTTTGGTCAATGAGCTTGGCCAGGACGGGGTAGATAACTGTTGCGCGCTACACTTGATGTCCAAGGGTCACCTTTTGAATTGTGCACCTCCTCTGCACTCTTGACTTACCCTTTTCTTCCTCTATTGTACTAGGGCTGTCACACCTATGGGCTTGGGCAGAAAAATGCACTGTTCAACTCTGCCACTGATACTTCCAACTGTTATCCTTTAGTAAGTTGTCTGAAACCATTTCTAATGTGAAGTAAAATATTGCTTTTCAATTCCACCCTGCAGCTGCAGAATGGTGCACAAGTTCATTTGAAATCTTTAACAAGGCTTTGCCAATCATAAAATGAGGCTCTATCCCCCCACACCCCTTTTAATTTTTTTCGGAGCAGGGAGGAACACACAGTTGATTCCTCATGGCAATACATAATCTCGATGAAAATGTTTCAGTCCACGCAGAGTGACAGAATCAGATTCAGTTCTGTTCCCACAGGTCAAAGTCTGCTGACACTCCCTCTCCAAACTCACATGAAGGTCATGCACCTGAGCCTGGGAACGGAGAGGTACCTGTCGAACTATTGGGAGAAAAATGTTTCCTTGTTAGTCAATACACTGCTTGTTGTGGTACTGGATCGTGCATACCAGGGAAGTCCCATGCTTTATGCCTGCACTGTGTTAAGTTATTTGAATCACTTTGCAAGGTTACAGTTGATTTCTGCATCCCTGGGCTGGGTAGTAGGTTGTGGGGCTGGATCTCAATCCTGGTTTTTGCTCCTCATCGCTATCTGCTCACTCCAGCCAGGGGGACATGCATATGAGCGGGCATTGAGCAAAGAGAGATTGATCTTGGCACAAATGCCAAGTCTGAGAACCTGATGACTCTTGCTCGGTGTCTAGAATAGTGACTAAAGAATGGCCACTCTGCAGAGGTCTGGCCCCCCTTCCATACCCCAACAGAAACCATGGTTAAACTTGTCTGGTCCCTCCTGTCGAAGTCAATGGATATTTGAATGGCTCACCTGTTGTAGGGGATTTCTAGCCCATGCTTCTGTTAGGAGAGAATGAGCTAACTGAATGAAATATAATGAATAACTAATCTATGTGTGGCGGATCAACTTCACATCTCTCCTGTCTTTTTGAGCAGAATAAAAAAGCACTTTTATCAGCCCGAACTTCAGCCTTTGAGGCTTCCTGGGTTTTTTTTAAATTCAGATTTCTAAACAAACTAACAACATCAGGCACACCTGGCTATCTGCCATTTTAATCCCGTGAATTTTCAGTCTCTTGTTGTACCTTTTGAAACTTGCACACCTCGCTGTGAGTGTAACTAACTTGCACATTCAGTTCAGTTTCATTGTACGTAGCCTGAACTGCTTCCAAATGAGGAACTGAGACATTGGGTGGGTCCTATTATAAACTAGAGGCTGGATTGATGTATGGAATCTAATGATGGATTGTGATTATAACAAAGTAATGCACAAGGAGTATCCACCAGTCATTCAGATCTAGTAGACAACAATCCTTATATGGAGAGGAGTATTTCTCAATGAAAGTTGGTTTTGAAATAAAACACAGGAGAAGCAGTTCCTAATATTTTATATTTGGCAGATGTTTTTCCAGACAGTGCATTTGGAGTTGTAGAATTTTCACCTGCCAGTTCAGGCCCGGATTTCATTTTGTGCATTTGCCTTTTTCCAACGTGATTTAACTGGCAGCAGTCTTGTGGGGTGGCACGGTGGTTGGCACTGCTGCCTCACGGCGTCAGGGTCCCAGGTTCGATTTCGGCTTGGGTCACTGTCTGTGTGGAGTCTGCGCATCCTCCCCGTGTCTGCGTGGGTTTCCTCTGGGTGCTCCGGTTTCCTCCCACAGTCCAAAGACGAGTGGGTTAGGTGAATTGGCTGTGATAAAATTGCCCCTTAGTGTCCAAAGGTTAGATGGGGTTACGGGTGGGTGGCACGTGGCGCAGTGGTTAGCAGTGGGACTGCGGCGCTGAGGACCCGGGTTCAAATCTTGGCCCTGGCTCACTGACTGTGTGGAGTTTGCACATTCTCCCCGTGTCTGCGTGGGTTTCACCCCCACAATCCAAAGATGTGCAGGCTCGATGGATTGGCCACGCTAAATTGCCCCTTAATTGGAAAAAAATAATTGGGTACTCTAATTTTATTTTTAAAAAGAAGAAAAAAAAGGATGGGGTTAAGGGGCTGGGGTGTGTACTCGCTCTTTCGGATGTTTGCTGCAGATTCAATGGGCTGAATGGCCTCCGTCTGGACTGTCGAGATTCTTTGATACTTGCCTTAACTCATAGGATTGTGTGTTCAGACATTACCAGAACCTTTGAGCATTTGATCTGATTCTGGGAGGGCATCAAGGGGGTGCTAAACTGTCTGGCCGACCATTGTTTGGATGAAATATTAAAAGGAAGACTTTGCTTACCTGTTTAGAAACCCTGAAAAGCAAGTAATTCTCCTCTTAGAAAAGCAAAATTCCAAACAGTTCTGTAGAAAGGTCATATGGACTCAATGTTAATTCTGTTTCTCTCTTCACAGATGCTGCCAGGTCCGCTGAGTTTATCCAGCATTTTCTGTTTTCTAATTCTCCTCATATCCAGGCCAGCATTCACTCCTCAATCAAAAGCAGACTAACTGGGCAAATATTAAGTGGAGGGAAATTGAATTATGGTTCATGTGGCGGGGGTACTGGCACAGGCAAGATGGACTTTCCCGTGTCTTGAAATGTATGCTTCTGTATGTACTACCAAACAGCCATTCTGTACGTGGTGTAATATTGATGGGAGGGTTTTAATCTCCCTTGGTTAGCCTGGTCAATTATTGAGCTCTGCAGATGGGAAGATTATTGCTTCAATTCTAGCCCATACTACATTAACCAACTTTTGCAGGGGCAGCAGTTCATGTGCAAAACTTGACCTCCGTATCTTCCAGCTGAAAAGGTTAGGAGAAAATTCTGTGGCTCTTGCTGTCAGGTGCGCTAAGTGAATATTGGACAGATACAGGACTGGATATAGCTTTGATCAAACCACCCTGTGCACCCCTACCTCTATCAATTGTCAGTTAAATAGTCTTAGCTCAGGTGGCTGCACAGCTGGTTCGTTTTGCAGATCGAGGCCAGCAGCGGGGGTTCAATTCCCCGTACCGGCTGAGGTTTATTCATGAAGGTTGAACCCTTCTCAACCTTACCCCTCGCCTGAGGTGTGGTGAACCTCAGGTTAAACCACCACCAGTCAGCTCTCCTCCTCACAGGGGAAAGCAGCCTATGGTCATTGAGGACTGTGGCGACTTTGCTTACTTTTCGATAGTCTTCCGTCGTTATGCTCTGCTGTGGGTATGGTATTAATGGCTAGCCAGTGCTTGTGGAATTCACAACCTGATGCGCGTTGGCATATTTAAGGGAGAAAACGGGGAGAGGAATAAAACTAAATCTGAGGGAAGTGTTCTGGTAACATCGAGTTGGTCGTTTTCTTGGCTGTTGGGGATGTGATGTGGTGTCTCACTCTCCAAATTGCTAAGGATAGGAGATTCAAGGGAATCAGAACTGCCATCCTGGTATAATGTGTTGAATCACCAATGTGCTGATATGGCATCTTCGGTCCAAAATGTTCCGAAGGAAAAAATAGAACCCTAACTTTTTAATCGGCTGTGTAAACATTTTAAGGGCTTCCTGATGCAGATCAGTGTTGGAAGGTGGGCTTCTGTGATCACATCTATACATATTCAAAATGTTGGAATACCCAAGCACAGATTTCATATTGTAGTCAAAATCCTGATTTACCGCCTCAGTATAGGTGAGCCGAGCAATTGTATTTTTCCCCATTTCCTTCCCCACCCTATCTCATCATTTCCTTTTAAGACTGTGACATTTGGGATAATGGTAACGGTTCCAATTGGATCTTTCACAGAGAGAGGGGGATAGGTCCTAAATCCTTTACTAAGAATCATCTTTCTAACCCCGCCATCCTGATGGTAAAATACTTTTTGGTTAACTGTCTGATGTTTAATGATGAAACCATCTGCCCAAGGCCCTTCACAGTGGTTAGCACTGCTGCCTCACAGCGCAAGGGACCCGGGTTCCATTCCAGCCATGGGTGACTGTGCGGAGTCTGCATGTTCTCCCCGTGTCTGCGTGGGTTTCCTCCGGGTGCTCCGGTTTCCTCCCACAGTCCAAAGGTGTGCAGGTTAGGTGGAGTTATGGGAATAGGGCGGGCGAGTGGGCTGAGGTAAGATGCTCTTTCAGAGGGTCCTCTTTCAAGGGTCGGTGTAGACTCGATGGACAGAATGGCCTCCTTCTGCACTGAAGGGATTTTATGGTTCTAAAAAAATAAGTCATTCCAAAATAAAGCATGACGGCGAGCTATAGAAGGAAATATTAGTTCAGATCACCAAGGGTTTAATCAAAGTGGTCAGTTTTAAGGAGTGTTTCTAAGAAGACAGATTTAGGGAGGGAATTTGAGAGTCAATGGTGTAACAATTCAATTTGGGGATTCTCAAGATGCTAGAAATATGAGCACAGAGACCACTGAGATTATGGGGCTGGGGGAGATTTGAAATATGGAAGGGCTAGGTCATGGCGAGATTTGAAAACAAGGGTGAGAATTTAAAAATCAAAGCCCTCCTTAACCAAGAGGCAACGTAGAGCAGCCAGCACGGCACTGATGGGTGAACGGGACTTGATGTGAGATAGGACACGGGCCACAGAGTTGTGAATGGCCTCAAGTTTAAGGAGGGTGGGAGGTCATCCAGGAGTGCATTGGAATAGTAAAGTGACAAAGGCACAGATCAGAGTTTCAGCAGCAAATGAGATGAGGTAGAGGTGCAGTGATGGTGTGGGTATAGACTTTTCAAACTAGCAAAACAATTGGCGACCATATATTGCAAAGTGACATCTCAATGAACGACCAGTTGCTTTGTCTGTGTCTGGGTACTGAATAACTCAACTGTCTGAGCTAAACCAGTCCACGACTACCACTTTATTTTGCAATCCATGCAGATAATAACAAGTATACTTCTTTCTGTTGAATTTCAGCGCTGTAAGGATAAAGTGAACTCACTTGCTATCTCTGTGATGAACCAGTGGCCAGGGGTGAAACTACGAGTAACTGAGGGCTGGGACGAAGATGGACATCATTCAAAGGAGTCCTTGCATTACGAGGGTCGGGCAGTAGACATCACCACATCTGACAGGGATCGCACAAAATATGGCATGCTGGCTCGCTTAGCTGTGGAGGCGGGATTTGACTGGGTTTATTATGAGTCAAAAGCTCACATTCACTGTTCAGTGAAATCAGGTAAGAGTTAGAATTTTCTCTGGTCTGACAAAAGCAATAAGATATCTAAGTTTGTGGAGTCAAATCCACAGCTAGAACCAATATTTTGTTGAAGAATAATTAAGCCATTGGGCAGCCCAGTCTTTGAGGGTTACCTGTGGTCAGATAGCCAGCCCAGGTCATATTCACACACGGGAGAATTGGCACATAGGTAAGGTGCCACAGGCTGTTGGTATATCTCAGGAGGAGAAGATTGGCAAACTTGAGTCTGCCTGATAGACCTCTTGCTGCAATATTATTGCTGCATCCAAGTGCCAGGTCTCTAACGTGATACAACATGGATTTGCTCCCAAGGGTCCCGCATAGTAATCTCCCAATCTGAACCTCGTGTGTGCCTGGTTTCCTCCGGGTGCTCCGGTTTCCTCCCACAGTCCAAAGATGTGCAGGTTAGGTGGATTGGCCCTTAGTGTCCAGGGATGTGCAGGTTAGGTTACCTGTGTCAGGTAGGGTGGTGTAGGGAAGGGGAGTGGACCTGTGTAAAGTGTTTGGAGGCTGGGTGAAGACTCGATGGGTGAAATGGTTTCCTTCTGCAGCGTAGGAATTCTATGACTCCGCATGCTCCTTCTCCAGCTACACCCGGCTGCAAATGTAGCTGCCGTAGAGTGGCGGGCGGGCAGTTGGGTTGGACGACCCCCTTGGTCCTCCGCTCGGGTAAGATGTCCAACTATTTTGATTGAAGCAATTAAACTAATTGAAATAAACTGAAGGACAAAGAAACAGGAGCAGATAAAGGGATACTTAAACAAAAACAAAGGGTAAATTCAACTTAAAACATCAATTAAAGGGGTTGATAAAGCACCCAGGCCCTGCGGTATCCATCGGGCTTCGATAGTGCCCATGGACACCGCATGCTTCCCTCTCCGTGGACACCCGCCCGTGAATGTAGCCGTGATAGAGCAGACAGTCAGACGACCCCTCAGCCTCCCCTGGGGTAAGGTGTCCAGTAGGGCGCTTCTCCAATCTGATTGGCCAGCAGCTCTCAGTTTAAGGCTGCCTGCAGCGGTATATTGCTGCAGAATGGCCTTTCCTTTTTAAAGTCAGTTGGGTTTGTGATGAACGTCAGCTATGGCTGACTCAGTTGGTTAACTCCACCTTGGGACGTGTAGTTGAGGCTCAAAGTCCACTCCAGAGATTTGAGCAGATAACCTAGGCTGATAATTCAGTACTGAGGGAGAGCCGCACTGTCTCAGGTGCCATCTTTTAGGGGAGCTGTTAAACTGAGGCCCAGTCTTCTGTGAGTTGGATGTAAAAAGTCCCATAAAACGATTCTGAAGAAGGGCAGATTGAGTTCTCCTCGGTGTCAATGTTTGCCCTGAAACTAACATCAGGAAAGCTGAGTCTCTGGTCATATATATCATTGGTGTTTGTGGGATCGTACTGTGTACAAATCGGCTGCTGCTCCTCCTAGTATGACACTTTTAAAACTGCTTCATTGGCTGGAAAGCGCTTTGGGATGTTCTACGGTCATGAAAGGTGCCAAATAAATTTCTGTTTCTTTAAAATTGGCAGTCTTGTTCAGAATAGTTGGAATGGGAAATGGGGTAAAAATTCACATTGCTGCAGGGAGGTGCTGTTCCGAGGGTTGGAAACATTGGCCAGTATATTCCGGCCTGTTCGGGTCACAGAGGGAGAATTCAGAATGTCCAATTCACCCAACAAACCTTTCGGGACTTGTGGGAGGAAACCGGAGCACTCGGAGGAAACCCACGCAGACACGGGGAGAACGTGCAGACTCCGCACAGACAGTGACCCAGCGGGGAATGGAACCTGGGACCCTGGAGCTGTGAAGCAACAGTGCTAACCACTGTGCCACCGTGCTGCCCTAACTTTTTTTATGTTGACAACATTTTCAGAACCCCCACCTGCAGATCCCCTGGTTACTGACACACTTCACATAAACTTCATTTCTCGGGCGTGATTCTCCACTCCCCACGCCGGGCGGGAGAATCACGGGAGGGCCGGGCGAATCACGGCACGCGGCCCTGGCACCCCCTGCGATTCGCCCAGCCCCCGCACGGAGAATCGGCGCTCGCCGTTTTTCACGTCGACCGGCGATTCTCCGGCCCGGATGGGCCAAGCGGCCTGACGTTCCCGACCTGTTCACGCCTCGGCAACCACACCTGGTCGCTGCCGGCATGAACATAGCGCGAAAGGTAAGTTTGGGGCCTGTGGGGGGGCGGAGAGGGGATCAAGCACCACGGCCGTGCTCGGGAGGGGACTGGCCCGCGATCGGTGCCCACCGATCGTCGGGCCGGCGTCTCCAAGAGATGCACTCTTTCCCCTCCGCCGCCCCGCAAGATCAAGCTGCCACGTCTTGCGGGGCAGCGGAGGGGAAGACCGTAACCGCGCATGCGCGGGTTGGAGCCGGCCAACCTCTGCATGCGCGGCTGACGTCACTTAGGCGCCGCCGTCGCATCGTTCTCGGCGCGCCGCTTTGATGAAACGTGAAGGCCCGGCGGCCGAGTTTCTCACAACGCTGCTCCTTGCCCCCTGGGGGGGGGGGGGGGGGGGGGGGGGGCTGAATAGGGTGCGAGGAGCGGCCTCCGACGTTGTCCTGAAACTCGGCCGAGTTCACGACGGCCTTCCCGATGCTGCGCGGGAGCGGAGAATCGCGCCCCTTATTTTTCATTTCAGAGCGAAAAATATCTTTCTGCGACAAACTAAAATCAGCTCATTGCAGACAGGGGGCGGTATTCTCCGATAATGCGGCAGAGTCCCCGCGCCGTCGTGAATGCCGTCGCGTTTAACGACGGCGCCAAACGGCCGTGGTCACGAGCGATTCAGGGCCCGAAACTGGGCGAGCAGCGGGGCCGCACAGAGCTCGGGGGGCGTGGCGCAAAAGCAGCGTCGTCATCGTGTGACGCCTGACTGACGCCACGCACCGTTATTTAAAGTGCGCGATCCGCGCACAGGACCCAAGACGACGCGATGGCTGAGCCCCGACGAGCCGCTCACGCGACACGGAACTTTTTCACCAGGTGTGAACGACAACGCCGTGACCTGGGGTCACGCCATTGGGACTTCGGCCTATCCGGGCCGCTGAATAGCGGGAGTGCCGGACAATCCCCGTTGTGAGTGTCTCGGGCGATTATCCCGCTGGCGCGGCGCCGATCTCAACGGGGCCATTCTCTCCGGTTGGGGGAATGGCGCGGCCGGCGATTCTCCCAACTGGCTATGGCTTCGGAGAATCCCGCCCAGAGGTTATCTTTTCTTCTATTTGTGTTTTGCCTGATCACTTTTTGTCTCACAGATATTCTGGACATTTCACAAAGCAATGATTCCAAAGCATGTTCCCCAGACCCCACAGTAGTTTGTTTGCTGCAAGGTACAATCACAATGTGAAGATATTTCGAGATTAACCACACTGTGCTTACAAAAGCAGTTTTACGAGGCATTTTTGCTCTGAGAATCTTGATATGTTTATGAATGGTATGTGATGCTGGCAAGTTATGCTGACTGGCATCTGAGGTCTCTGAGAAGGTGATAGAGATCTATCCTTGATGTAAAGTTTGCCCTGACACAGAACAAACACTTCTTTTAAACCAGTCGAACACCCCACTGGCATTTCTCCTCCCAAATAAAAACCTAGGCAGTATCGGTTCTGAGATTTTGGCCACTGGGTTAATGAATTTCTCCAGTGAGGTAGCCATTCAACTGAGAGTGCCCCAGTTCAGATTCCTTTAAAAGTCACCTGGAGCAGCGGAGGAGAGCTACAATTGACCTCAGCACCTTGGATTAGGAAAGAATGTTGGGTGGGGGGCGGCAAATAGAAAATAGGGTTTCCATTCTTAATCTGTGTCTTGGACTCTTTGCTGAATAAAACATGCTTGGACATGGAGGGAGGGGTCAGATCAATATCCAGCTGACCCTTTGCTCGGTTGGGATTGCGAATGGCCCACACAGATGGGGTGCTGAGTGGCATCCAGCAGACATTGAACCGTAACCTCAACCTGTGCCATCACCTTCACGGGGATGGAGTTGGGATGGTACAGCCAGCTAAACACCAGGTACAATCTGATCAAACCCTCCTCCTTTCTCCTGGGTGTCTGGGTTTGGACATTCTTTAACCAGTTCCAAGTGTGCACTGGCTGAGTACATAGCTGTCCATACTTCAACACTGACTGAATCATAGAATCCCTACAGTGCAGAAGGCCATTCAGCCCATCGGGTCTGCACCGACCCTCTGAAAGACCACCCTGACTAGGCCCACTCCCCTGCCCTATCCCTGTAACCCCACTCTACCTGTACATCTTTGGACACTTGGGGGCAATTTAGCATGGCCAATCCACCTAACCTGCACGTCTTTGGACTGTGGGAGGAAACCGGAGCACCCGGAGGAAACCTACACAGACACGGGGCGAACGTGCAGACCCAGGTCTCTGGCGCTGTGAGGCAGCAGTGCTAACCACCGTGCTGCCATGGCATTGAATTATTTATTTATTTATTTTTAAATTTTAGAGTACCCAGTTCTTTCTTTCCAATTAAGGGGCAATTTAGCATGGTCAATCCACCTACCCTGCACATCTTTGGGTTGTGGGGGCGAAACCCACGCAGACACGGGGAGAATGTGCAAACTCCACACGGACAGTGACCCAGAGCCGGGATTGAACCCGGGTCCTCGGCACCGTGAGGCAGCAGGGCTAACCCACTGCGCCACCATGCTGCCCCGTGAGGCAGCAGTGCCAACCACTAGGCCACCGTGCTGCCCCGTGAGGCAGCAGTGCTAACCCACTGAACCACCGTGCACCCTGGTACTGAATTATACTATCTGGATACTATCTTTTCAAAAGAAAGTCACCTTGGTGCTCTTGGGAGTTGTGACTAGTTATTGGACTGTCTGCAGAGATTCTCCTGAGTTCCCACTTTAACTGCGTTGGAATTCCAGGAGAAATTCTGTAAATAGTCATTTGTAACACGCATCTTCATTGGAGGATTGGAAAAATCTCCTAATCTCGATTTGACCCGAGTGTTTGATTCAAATACTAGGGGGCAGGATTCTCTCAGCTTGGCACCGGGCTGGAGAATCCCCATGACCGGGCCACACCGCCCCGTCGCCGGCACGGCGCCATTGGCACCGGCGTGTTTGGCGCGGTACCAGGATGGGCTGAGCGGCCATCATGGAAACGCCGAGTCCTGCTGCCGCCGTTCTAACCTGCTCTGAGCCAGCGGGAACTCTGCGTGCAAGGGTTGGGTGGCAGCCTGTGGGGGAGGGGGATCCGACTCCGATGCGGCCTGGCCCGCGTTGAAGGGAGCCACTGCGCATGCGCACGTTGGCGCCGGTGCCACTGCTCATGCACGGACCCCGCGGCGCCCAGTTTGCGCCGGGATCGGCAGCTGGAGTGGCGTGAACCGCTCCAGTGCCGTGCTGGGCCCCTGTAGTGGCCAGAATTAGTCCTGGCAGCGGCCCGCTCACGCCGTCGTGTTCGACGGCATGGACACTCTGCCTCGGGTGAGAGAATCCCACCCTGGTTGGCCAAGTCAGAAAACTGTTCCAATCTGCCCTGGGATCTCTCTGTGTTTCTGTTAGCTTCAAAGTGAAGTCAATTCAAGCACAATGGCCGGGAAGAATAGAAGCCGGGATATCTTCTCCATGATTTCCCACCTACTGAGCTCCTGAAGTTGAGCACTTCCCTCTTTCCATTGAAGTTCCCTCACCTCATAGCAGATATCAGGGTAACCATGTCACTGCCTGATTGATTAGCCACTTGTACTCATTGGCCAAGATAGTGTGAGTGCCGATAAAGTCAAGAGCAAGGGGAAAATAATACCAGCTCAGCCTCACTCTCAATAAAATGGTTCTTAGGAGTCTGTAATCTGTAACTGTCTCAGCATTGTTCAAAGCTATAGTCCCCTGTTCAACACTCTGGCTGAGTTCTGTCCTTGGCTGACCTGGCAATGTAGAATGTTGGCCGCCAAGCCACAGACCGCGCTGATTGCCGAGGGGAAAGAGCATAGACAGGTAAGATTTCCGGCTTGCTTATTTTTTCCCCGAAGGTGAGTGAGAGAGCTGTATTTCATTCAGCAGCTCCTTCAAATGAAGATTCAAATCTTCATCACACTCTCACTCTGTTGCTTTGATAGACGGGTTGAAGCAGAATGAGCTGCTTCATGCAGGGGCAGGCAATGGTCCGAGTGGGGAATGCTGCACGTGCTGTTCTTGTGTACGTGGTTGTCAGAAGGTTTGGGAGGGTCTGGCCCAAGTTGCCTTTCAGCTAAATCATTGTATGAAATAGGGAGAGGGTGGGGTACAGAGGAAAGGAGAGAGAAAATGAAAAACAGAAAATACCTCAATTTAAAAATAGCAGCAAGGGAAAAATAATATACAAATTCATCTTTGTAGATCTAGCACAATGACAGTCCTCAAAAGGCCCAAATTCTTAATTTAGCAGCTTGTAAAATGAGGCGGGAAGTTTAAAGTGACCCTCTTTAAGGGGATTTAAGGGACGGCACGGTGGTGAGCACTGCTGCCTCACAGCGCCAGGGACCCGTGACTGTCTGTGTGCAGTTTGCATGTTCTCCCCGTGTCTGCGTGGGTTTCCTCCGGGTGCTCCGGTTTCCTCCCACATCCCAAAGTTGTGCCGGTTAGGTACATTGGCCGTGATAAATTGCCCCCGAGTGTCCATGGAAGTGCAGGTTCGGTGGGGTTACGGGGATAGGATGGGGGCCTGTGTTGGGTGCTTTTTCAGAGGGTCGGTTCAGACAATGGGCCGAATGGCCTCCTTCTCCACTGTAGGGATTCTATGATTCTCTGTTCCCACAGCTAATGTTTCCCTTACTGAAAAAAGAACCTCCAGATATTTGTTGGTGGGATAAGGAGAGGATTTGCACACAAATTCAGGAAAATGTACAAGGAGGAACATTTGTAACTTTCCCTTCTGTATAGCGAGACAATTCCTGGATGCTTTCTTTGGCAGATCTGTTGCTGTTTTCATTAGACATATGCAAGCATTAAAAGCAGGGAATTCTGCTGTTTGACCCAGTTCCGCAACTAACTTAATCTTTTTAAGCAAGTACGAGATATTGCAAAAAATCAGTGGAGTTGCATCTGGACAGACTGCAAAATGATCAGAGATTTGAGATTTTCAAAAGCATTTAAATAATGTGTTGGTTTGAATCCAGCTGATAAGGCAGCTGCGATATGAGACTACGTACGGCCCACCCAGGACTGAGAACCAGGCAGGTTGGAGCTATTGTGTGTCCCTAATGACGTTATGAGGAATAGGAAGTATTGTGACGAGATGGGAGTGGACAACCTTTTTTCCATCTATATGCTAATACTCCTCCAACTTCCTGGCCTCCAGGAAGTGCATGAGAATTCTGTTGACCCTCCCTCTTTTGGGAAACACCTTAACCCTGTTCTCTGCCTCCGCCAACAGCTGAGCCAAAGTCTTTATGACAGGCATTAGCTTTCATGCCACCGCTCAGCACACCACATTGAGACGCTCTTTCAAGGACACTTTTTCTCTCCATCCTTGCTGAGGGGTAAGACGCATGATGAGCTGTGGCTACAAGGGAGCCAGCAGCTTTGCCAGTATCATAGGGCAGCACGGTAGCACAAGAGGGCAGCACAGTAGCACAAGTGGTTAGCACTGTGGCGTCACAGCTCCAGGGTCCCAGGTTTGATTCCCGGCTTGGGTCACTGTCTGTGTGGAGTCTGCACATTCTCCCCGTGTCTGCGTGGGTTTCCTCCGGGTGCTCCGGTTTCCTCCCACAGTCCAAAGATGTGCAGGTTAGGTGGATTGGCCATGATAAATTGCCCTTAGTGTCCAAAATTGCCCTTAGTGACCAAAAAGGTTAGGAGGGGTGACTGGGTTACAGCAGTGTTCTTCAAACGTTTTTTCCGGGGACCCATTTTCACCAACCGGCCAACCTTTGGGACCCAACCTGGCCGACCTTCGCAACCCACCCTGGCCGAACTTCGCGACCCACTCCGGCCAAACTTCGCTACCCACACCGGCCAACCTTTGGGACCCAACCTGGCCGACCTTCGCAACTCACGCCGGCCGACCTTCGCGACCCACGCCGGCCGACCTTCGCAACTCATGCCGGCCAACCTTCGCGACCCACCCTGGCCGAACTTCGCAACCCACGCCAGCCGAACTTCGCAACCCACGCCGGCCGAACTTCGCAACCCACGCCGGCCGAACTTCGCAACCCACGCCGGCCAACCTTTGGGACCCAACCTGGCCGACCTTCGCGACCCACACCGACCGACCTTCGCAACTCATGCCGGCCGACCTTCGCGACCCACCCTGGCCGAACTTCGCAACCCACGCCGGCCGAACTTCGCAACCCACGCCGGCCGAACTTCGCAACCCACGCCGGCCGACCTTCGCAACCCACGCCGGCCGAACTTCGCAACCCACCCTGGCCGAACTTCGCAACCCACGCCAGCCGAACTTCGCAACCCACGCCGGCCGAACTTCGCAACCCACGCCGGCCGAACTTCGCAACACACGCCGGCCAACCTTTGGGACCCAACCTGGCCGACCTTCGCGACCCACACCGACCGACCTTCGCAACTCATGCCGGCCGACCTTCGCGACCCACCCTGGCCGAACTTCGCAACCCACGCCGGCCGAACTTCGCAACCCACGCCGGCCGAACTTCGCAACCCACGCCGGCCGAACTTCACATCCCACGCCGGCCGACCTTTGTGCCCTACGCCAGCCGACCTTCGCGACCCACGCCGGCCGACCTACACGACCCACGCCGGCCGACCTTCGCGACCCATGCCGGCCGAACTTCACGACCCACGCGGCCGACCTTCGCTACCCACGCCGGCCGACTTTCGTGCCCCACGCCGGCCGACCTTCTCAACCCACGCCGGCCGACCTTCGCGACCCACGCCGGCCGACCTTCGCGACCCACGCCGGCTGACCTTCACGATCCACGCCGGCTCTGTGCTGTGGGTCTCACTGGGTGGGCCCTGTGCTGTGGTCCCCTCACTGGGTGGGCCCTGTGCTGTGGGTCTCACTGGGTGGGCCCTGTGCTGTGGGTCTCACTGGGTGGGCCCTGTGCTGTGGGTCCCCTCACTGGGTGGGCCCTGTGCTGTGGGTCCCCTCACTGGGTGGGCCCTGTGCTGTGGGTCTCACTGGGTGGGCTCTGTGCTGTGGGTCTCACTGGGTGGGCCCTGTGCTGTGGGTCTCACTGGGTGGGCCCTGTGCTGTGGGTCCCCTCACTGGGTGGGCCCTGTGCTGTGGGTCCCCTCACTGGGTGGGCCCTGTGCTGTGGGTCCCCTCACTGGGTGGGCCCTGTGCTGTGGGTCTCACTGGGTGGGCCCTGTGCTGTGGGTCTCACTGGGTGGGCCCTGTGCTGTGGGTCTCACTGGGTGGGCCCTGTGCTGTGGGTCTCACTGGGTGGGCCCTGTGCTGTGGGTCTCACTGGGTGGGCCCTGTGCTGTGGGTCTCACTGGGTGGGCCCTGTGCTGTGGGTCCCCTCACTGGGTGGGCTCTGTGCTGTGGGTCTCACTGGGTGGGCCCTGTGCTGTGGGTCTCACTGGGTGGGCCCTGTGCTGTGGGTCTCACTGGTGGGCCCTGTGCTGTGGGTCTCACTGGGTGGGCCCTGTGCTGTGGGTCTCACTGGGTGGGCCCTGTGCTGTGGGTCTCACTGGGTGGGCCCTGTGCTGTGGGTCCCCTCACTGGGTGGGCTCTGTGCTGTGGGTCTCACTGGGTGGGCCCTGTGCTGTGGGTCTCACTGGGCGGGCCCTGTGCTGTGGGTCCCCTCACTGGGTGGGCCCTGTGCTGTGGGTCCCCTCACTGGGTGGGCCCTGTGCTGTGGGTCCCCTCACTGGGTGGGCCCTGTGCTGTGGGTCTCACTGGGTGGGCCCTGTGCTGTAGGTCTCACTGGGTGGGCCCTGTGCTGTGGGTCCCCTCACTGGGTGGGCCCTGTGCTGTGGGTCCCCTCACTGGGTGGGCCCTGTGCTGTCGGTCCCCTCACTGGGTGGGCCCTGTGCTGTGGGTCCCCTTACTGGGTGGGCCCTGTGCTGTGGGTCCCCTCACTGGGTGGGCCCTGTGCTGTGGGTCTCACTGGGTGGGCCCTGTGCTTGTGGGTCTCACTGGGTGGGCCCTGTGCTGTGGGTCCCCTCACTGGGTGGGCCCTGTGCTGTGGGTCCCCTCACTGGGGTGGGCCCTGTGCTGTGGGTCCCCTCACTGTGTGGGCCCTGTGCTGTGGGTCTCACTGGGTGGGCCCTGTGCTGTGGGTCTCACTGGGTGGGCCCTGTGCTGTGGGTCCCCTCACTGAGTGGGCCCTGTGCTGTGGGTCCCCTCACTGGGTGGGCCCTGTGCTGTGGGTCCCCTCACTGGGTGGGCCCTGTGCTGTGGGTCTCACTGGGTGGGCTCTGTGCTGTGGGTCTCACTGGGTGGGCCCTGTGCTGTGGGTCTCACTGGGTGGGCCCTGTGCTGTGGGGTCCCCTCACTGGGTGGCCCTGTGCTGTGGGTCTCACTGGGCGGGCCCTGTGCTGTGGGTCTCACTGGGGCGGGCCCTGTACTGGGGGTCCCCTCACTGGGTGGGCCCTGTGCGGTGGGTCCCCTCACGGGTGGGCCCTGTGCTGTGGGTCCCCTCACTGGGTGGGCCCTGTGCTGTGGGTCCCCTCACTGGGTGGAGCCCTGTGCTGTGGGTCTCACTGGGTGGGCCCTGTGCTGTAGGTCTCACTGGGTGGGGCCCTGTGCTGTGGGTCCCCTCACTGGGTGGGCCCCTGTGCTGTGGGTCCCCTCACTGGGTGGGCCCTGTGCTGTCGGTCCCTCACTGGGTGGGCCCTGTGCTGTGGGTCCCCTTACTGGGTGGGCCCTGTGCTGTGGGTCCCCTCACTGGGTGGGCCCTGTGCTGTGGTCTCACTGGGTGGGCCCTGTGCTGTGGGTCTCACTGGGTGGGCCCTGTGCTGTGGGTCCCCTCACTGGGTGGGCCCTGTGCTGTGGGTCCCCTCACTGGGTGGGCCCTGTGCTGTGGGTCCTCACGGGGGGCCCTGCTGGGGGTCCCCTCATGGGTGGGCCCTGTGCTGTGGGTCTCACTGGGGGGGCCCTGTGCTGTGGGTCTCACTGGTGGGTGGGCCTGTGCTGTGGGTCCCCTCACTGGGTGGCCCTGTGCTGTGGTCCCCTCACTGGGTGGGCCCTGTGCTGTGGGTCTCACTGGGTGGGCCCTGTGCTGTGGGTCTCACTGGGTGGGCCCTGTGCTGTGGGTCTCACTGGGTGGGCCCTGTGCTGTGGGTCTCACTGGGTGGGCCCTGTGCTGTGGGTCCCTTCACTGGGTGGCCCGTGCTGTGGGTCTCACTGGGTGGCCCTGTGCTGTGGGTCCCCTCACTGGGTGGGCCCTGTGCTGGGTCCCCTCACTGGGTGGGCCCTGTGCTGTGGGTCTCACTGGTGGGCCCTGTGCTGTGGGTCTCACTGGGTGGGCCCTGTGCTGTGGGTCTCA